>NW_010552647.1:0-34586 GCF_000687285.1 Phaethon lepturus
TGTCAGCCAGAAAATGAAGGTCAAAGAAAGCTTACCCCCCATGATGAGCAAGACTGGCAACAGGTAAAAACGGATGAGGAGAAGGCTGAGGTACTCAACAATGTCTTTGACTCAGTCTTCACTGGCAACCTCTCTTCCCACATCTCTCAAGTAGGTGGACTGCAAGACAGAGACTGGCCGAACGTGCAACACCACCTGAGGAACCTGAACATGCACAAGTCTATGGGACCTGGTGAGATGCATCCCAGAGTCCTGAGGGAGTCAGCTGAGGTAGTTGCCAAGCCACTCTCCATGATATTTTAAAAGTCATGGCAGTCAGGTGAAGTCCCTGGTGGTTGGAAAAAGGGAAACATTGCAACTATTTTTTAAAAGGGTAGCAAGGAGGACCCTGGGAACTACTGACCTGACAGCCTCACCTCTGTGTCTGAGAAGATCATGGAACAGACCTTCCCAGAAGCTATGCTAAGGCACATGGAGGACAGGGAGGTGATTCCAGACAGCCAGCATGGCTTCATGAAGGGCAAGTCCTGCCTGACCAATGTGGTGGCCTTCTATGATGGATTGACCACAGCAGTGAACAAGGGAAGAGCTACCGATGTTGTCTATCTGGACTTTTGTAAGGCCTTTGACACGGCCCCCAGAACATTCCTCTCTCTAAATTAGAGAGATATGGATTTGATGGGTGGACTGGTGGGTAGGTGAGGAATTGGTTATATGGTCACATCCAGAGAGTAGTGGTCAATGGCTCAATGTCCAGATAGAGATCGGTGATGAGTGGTTGTGCCTCAGGGGTCTGTATTGGGACCAGTACTCTTTAATATCTTCATCAATGACATAGTGGGATCAAGTGCACTCTCAGCAAGTTTGTGGATGACACCAAGCTGAGTGGTGCGGTTGACATGCCTGAGGGACAGGGTGCCATTCAGACGGATTTGGACAAGCTCAAGAAATGGGCCCAAGTGCAGGGTCCTGCACCTGGGTCGGGGCAACCCCCGGTATCAGTACAGGCTGGGGGATGAAGGGCTTGCGGAGAAGGACTTGCGGGTACTGGTGGGTGAAAAGCTGAACATGAACCAGCAATGTGTGCACTTGCAGCCCTGAAGGCCAGCTGTATCCTGGGCTACATCAAAAGAAGTGTGGCCAGCAGGTCAAGGGAGGTGATTCTGCCCCTCTACTCCACTCTGCTGAGAACTACCTGCAGTGCTGCATCCAGCTGTGGAGCCCTCAGAACAGGAAAGACATGGATCTGTTTGAGCAGGTCCAGAGGAGGCCACAGAAATGATCAGAGGGCTGGAACACCTCTCCTGTGAAGACAGGCTGAGGGATTTGGGGTTGTTCAGTCTGGAGAAGAGAAGGCTCCAGCGAGACCTTATTGCAGACTTCCAGTACTGAAAGGGGGCCTGTAAGAAAGATGGGGACAGGGTTTTTAGCAGGGCCTGTTGCGACAGGACAAGGGCAATGGATTTAAACTAAAACCAGCCAACTGAACATGATCCGGCAGTGTGCCCAGGTGGCCAAGAAGGCCAACAGCATCGTGGCTTGTATCAGAACTAGTGTGGCCAGCAGGAGCAGGGAAGTGATCGTGCCCCTGTACTCGGCACTGGTGAGGCCGCACCTCGAATACTGTGCTCAGTTTTGGACCCCTCACTACAGGAAGGACGTTGAAGTGCTGGAGCGTGTCCAGAGAAGGGCAATGAAGCTGGTCTGGAGAACAAGTCTTACGAGGAGTGGCCGAGGAAACTGGGGTCGTTCAGTCTGGAGAAAAGGAGGCTGAGGGGAGACCTCATCGCTCTCTACAACTACCTGAAAGGGGGTTGTGGTGAGGTGGGTGTTGGTCTCTTCTCCCAAGTAACTTAGCGATAAGATGAGAGGAAATGGCCTCAAGTTGCACCAGGGGAGGTTTAGACTAGATATTAGGAAAATTTTCTTTACTGAGGGAGTGGTCAAGCATTGGAACAGGCTGCCCAGGGAGGTGGTGGAGTCACCATCCCTGGAAATGTTCAAACAATGTGTAGACATGGCACTTCAGGACATGGTTTAACAGGCATGGTGGTGTTGGGTTGACTGTTGGACATGATGATCTTAAAGGTCCTTCCCAACCTTAATGACTCTGTGATTCTGTAAAAGAGGGTAGGTTTAGATGAAATAGAAGGAAGAAATTCTTTGCTGTGAGGGTGGTGAGACACTGGCACAGGTTGCCCAGAAAGATGGTAGATGCCCCATGCCTGGAAATATTCAAGGTCAGGTTGGATGAGGCTCTGAGCAACCTGATCTAGTTGAAGATGTCCCTGTTCATTGCAAGGGAGGTTGGACTAGATGACCTTTAAAGGTGCCTTCCAACCCAAACTATTCTATGATTCTATGATTCTATTTGCAGCCATCTAATACAATTGAAAAAATAATTTTCCAGTAGCCTTTGAGAAGACATTCATGCGAATTTTTTTCTAGTCAAAGTGATGTGTGATATTTAACTTGCAAAAAATCATTTATCTGAAACAATGGTAGAAATGTAAGATATTTTTTGTTTACAAGATATTTATCTTTTAAAACTTATTATTTCTTTATGATGTACAAAGAGGGGTCACAGGTATTTATTTCTTCTACAAAGTGTTTCCTGTTTTTATCTTCAGGACCAATGGAATGTTGTCTAGTCTTCCCCATTTCACAGACATCAAAGAAAGAAGTGGACACTCTTTAGAAATAATGACAAAACCTCCTCTGAATTTCCTGGACTAGCTTTTTTCCAACTGTTTTCACGCAAATTGCTTGTGCTCCAAATTTTATCGGTGAAATATACAGTGGAAAGAAATAGGATGGGACAAGAAATATTCTGAAGTGATTTTCTTACTTTGACTATGTATAAATTATTAAAAAATATATTTTACATGGAGATATAAAAAACAAGATAAAAATTGTTACTTGAAAGTCTTACAAAATGTATTCTTCCTTCATGGAATGGCTTATTAAAGTGCTCAATGTTCTTTTGGCTGTCTGATCCAAAGTACATTGTAGACAATGAGATATTTTTCCATAAGTTTCAAAAGACATTTCAGAAGACAACTTCTAGAGAATGATTATACACAGAAAACATAGCAAAAATTGTTTATTTTTTTTATTTATAAATATAGAATGTATATCTAGAGAGAGATACACACTATTCTCCATTTTTATTAAAAGCCCTACACAGCTGTTGTTTTAATGTAGAAGATGGATTTTAAAGAAGCAATAAATTAACCTACCCCTTGTGAAGGCTCAGTGTTTTATCCCCGATACAGTTTTGCTGAGAAAAAAATCAGAAAGCATGCATAGTTGAGTCTGTGGCATTTTTTAACTTTATTCTCAATGTTAAACACCAGTTTGATCATCAGAATGCAACTACTGTTTGATGTAATTTTTCTTTTTGGAAGCTTGCTTTTATGAAGGCTAAGTCTGGCTAGATAATCCTTGAGTGTGATAACAGGGTTTTCTTGCTGAAGGACAAGGAGTGAGAAAAGGTTGCACTACACAACTAAAGTCTTCATGTTATGATTTTTCTAAATAAATATAAATCATACACTGAAGTGCCACTGAATGAGTAACGCACATGCTTTTCATATCCAGTCAAACTTTAAGAGAATGAAATATGTTTGCTAGTATCAACTCGCCCCAGTAGACAGTAATCCACATCACAAGAAACACTTAATTGAGTCCATTTGGCAGTTGCTGCTCAGCAGGGGCCTTGTAATGAAATAACATGTAATAACATACCTCTCATCCCTAGAGAGAGTGTCCCTGCAGGTCAAGGTTGGGGTCATTGCAAGGGCAAGGTCAGGTAGCTTATGTTGTAGCTGCTATTGCCACATCAAATTGCATCTTCCCCCCCCCCCCCCTTAACAGAGAAAAATAATTTTATAGACTGTTTTTTAGCTTTTAACTCTCTCAAACACTTGTTTGTCCTGTCTTCCTGCAAAACCCCTGTAATGTTAGAGCAGGACATTATAACTGAAAATTAAATATCCTATGAAAATGGCTTATTGTTTCATATTTGTTATTTACTAAACTAATCCTAATGGATGAGTCTATGATTTTTTGTAAATTACTACACAAAGATTTCTCCTGTAAGCAAAGACAATTCTTATAAACTAAGCCACCAGAGTACCTAAAAGGCAGAAATACCTCGTAAGAAATGCTGAGTGCCTTGTGGAGTTGTACATTGAATTTCAAGAGATACAAATAAAAGGTAGTGAAAGCAAGTGAGCTTTACATCTCCACTCTATGGTATTTTTGTATAATAATAGAATATTCTTAGAAAAATAGATAATTAGTAAGAAAAAATATTTTTATTATTGGCTGTAACGAAGAAAAACTTGTATTTCAAGAAAGCAGTGTGGGGATCAGCAAATTATAATGACAGAAGAGGGAACTTCTGCCTTCTGAAATTATATGGTCAAGTATCAGCTCAGAGTCTTGCTCAGATGACATCTGATCATTGGGATTTTATGTCAGCATATGTATTCAGAACGTTAGCTTGAGGTATCAGGTATGCACATATAGGAACCATAAATGAGGCGGTTTACTCTGAATTTCTTCATAAAAGATTCTTCATAAAATTTCTTCACAAAGGTTGGACCAGATGATCCTTCAAGGTCCTTTCCAACTTGGGCTGTTCTGTGATTCTGTGGTAAGAAATCAGAAGAGATCTTTTGCATTTGTGGAATTTGTGGAAAGAGAAACTTAATCTGATTTTCTTTCAGGGGATGTATGGATCTTAGTTTTAAAAATTTGATGAGAGATGGATTGTAGATTTAAAAAGTGACAATTATGTACATAAAAATAAAATGGTATCAATTAACTACCTAGCTTTATATACATTACATACCTTTCCCATGGAGAATGTGACTCTAGCAGAATGGTTTAAGATCCACAGTTGTGAATGACACTGAGGCACATTACAAATAAAGACATTTTTTATCTGAACATATTTTGAATTTTTTTTTCCAGATGCCTTTAACAGAAAAACTTCTAATACTGATTATTATTTCTATTGTACATCAGGTCCAGTTTCACTAAAGCTAGTGAGGATTTACAGCTCCTGAAGAGCTTTCCTCTCAGTTTCTGAAGTTTCCTGAAGCTTCTGATTTCACACTGAGTGCTTCCTTATTGAAAGAAATAACAATTGATCAACAATCAACAAGTTAAAGAAGGAGTATATCATTATCTCTCTTGAATAAAACTGATTTTTTTAAATGGGAGTTTATAATAAAGAACTTCATTCATGATCTCTTACTGAGCTACTTAGAAACGTTATGCCTTGATCTACTTGACTTGCGGGCTAGGGAAGAATAGCCAAGGGAAGCATAACTGTTGGTTTAGTAGTTTTGGCAATAGGTAGGAAAAGAATTAAAGTTCTGATCTTTAGTTCTGAATTGGTTTTTGTTTGCTTTTTTTAATCCAGTAATGTTATAATGTAGAGCTTGTACATATTTCAGGAGACCTTCATCTAGAAGTCCAGTTCTGCCTTCTCCCAGCTTACTGTTAAGCACAAGCAAAAAGTCAGGCTACCTTCTGGCCCCTGTGTCATGCATGACTGACTGTCATTAAAAAGAGTAGAAAATGTAGCCTTCCAACAAGAGCAGGGAGTCACACAGGGGAATTCATAGTTTGGTGGCTGGCACTCTCCCTTCAGCCCTAGGTCACTGGGTTACTAATTAATTATCACCTGGGCATGAATTCAGAAAAAAAATGCAGATTGCATCACAGAAATATGGAAATACCTAAAATTTCCTACTCTTCATTTTGAAATGGTGTAACAGAGAACTAAACACCTAACCTATGTTGCCTAGATTTTCCCATGATGTCTTTACTTTCCCCGTGCAATGCAGACAGGAAAGTCACTAAATTAAGGCAGCCTTCAACTTTCAGACACTACTTTCTTTTTCTCTTCGTTGTCTTGATAGAGAGCTTTGGAAGTTACGTGGTCTGGATTGCCTACGTGACTGAAAATGGGTGAAATGAATGCTGAAATGAATGCTGAAAAAAAACACTCTGAATTATGAGTGAGAATATGCCTCAAGTAGGCAATTCCAGTCAGCAGACTGGCTTCTACCATTACTTTCCAGGCACAATATTCTCGTTCTAGCAGATTTCCCAGAATTAATTACTCATTTTTAACACATAACAGGGAACTGATTTTTTTAACCTCTAAACCAACTCAGTGCAGCCAGAAGCCTTGCATACTTCACTAGATTGTCTTGTTTGTTTGCAAGGCATGATATGCAAGCATCTGTGCTCTGCTTCGCTGTCAGCAAAGATTTCAGAGACATTATTTTATGGTATATACAAAGAACACTGTATGTGAGCACTGGCTGACTGGACGTGACAAGATTTTGGTAAGCAACAGTGATCCTCCACTCAAGGAGAACAGCAACAGCTTAAAAAAATTAGCCAAAGGGAGAGCGACAGGTATATTCAGGAAGTAACAAATGTTGCTAGCATGAACAAATAGATCCAGGCTTTGTTTCTGATATGGCAAAATAAAATAACTTAGCAAGGAGTTTTCCCTTTTTTTAGAATGTAATCATGTTGTAAATGGTTCAGGTCATATTATGCATGATTTAGAAGAACAGATCTTCTAAAAAAGGAGAGCTCTTTAAAGAAAAATTAATTTGTTATAATTTAGTGTCATTATTAAACAGAAATGAAAAAGAGACCAAATATGTACTGGACTGTCAATAAGACACATGAACTATGTCAAATGTTTTTCCTGCGCTATAACCATTCATGATAGATGCACAGGGAAACATTATTCTTCAAATGCCTATGGGAAAATCAATCTCACTAAAAAAAAAAAAAAAATCCACCCTGATTGACATTTTGAAAATACAGTTCTTTGTTTACCATTTAGTTTGCAGAACTCTATTGATTCAAGTAGCCAGCAAGGTTAGGGTTAACAGGAGAGAACGAGGCAGCTCTTGTCACGTTCCTCCATCTACGTAAAAATGTGTAACCATAGACTAATTCTACTTTAGGATATAACTCTGGTTACATCTCAATTTATAGAAATAATTAGATCAAATTAGATCATGGAAAGTTTAATTAACCAGGCATAGTTTTGAATTAAAGTCCATTTTCTGTGGAAATTGGAAAAAGCCTAAGTAATTCAGTACTCATTATATCATGATTTAGCATCAAACATCGTGGGGGCTCTAAGTCAGAACGTATGAAAAAAGCAGAGAGGACGTCCACTCTCCAAGGTTTTAGACTGTATTTGGATGTCCTGTGGCTCTTCTAGAAAAAAATAAACAGATTTTGAGTGCTCAAGGGAGTGTATCAGGCCAGCTTTCAATAGGGCAAAAATCTATTTGACTCCAAAATTCATGTCATGGTTCTTTAACATACCTCCACTATAAAACACATTTACTATGATTCTTACTTTTTTATATTTTTGAAATATGAACATAATCTACTACTAATATGTAAGGGACCATTATAAAACATTTCACCAAGTGCAACAGTTTCTAATTATAATTAATTCTATTAGCATTCATTATGATAAATTAATTTGTATCAGAATGTAGAACTAATTAATTTCCACCTAATATAAAGAGTTATTTATTACACAAAGAGCCTCCTTTGCTTCTGAAGTTGTTCTTGAACATAATTTACCACCCTGTGTGTTATACAATCTGTAAACTAGCACAAGAAACATCTGTAATGCACTGCATGATCCAGCACGACCTTGTTTATGCAAGTTCCAGTAGCCTGGAAGGCTCTGGGCTTCCTTACTACCTATCTGAGTAGCCCTTTTACAGGGGAGTAACTCAAAATGAGCACAAAAAGTAACATAGATGATTCTGTTTATCTTGTCCAAAATCCTTTTTGTCCAACCAGAAAATGTGAAGATGTGATACATATGTTTTAAATCTCTAGCTATTTCATTGATGTAAATGGGTCTAGCAGCACGGATTTTAACTGGAAAATAGATATTAAAGATGTTAAGGATCAGGTTCTATAATGTATTTATGAAAATATGCTGAGAGACGTATTGTGGGACAGACTTTACCACTCTGGCTTTTGTTCAGCAATGCGCTGTGAACCAAATAGTTTCACTGAAATCAATAGGACCTATTACAGACGAAGGCACAGCTCACCATGAGTAAGGGTCCGGCTACTTAGGAAAGTAATATTGAGATTGCTTTCATTTTAATGACTAGGAAACTCTTTAAAACATCCATCCACGCTTTTGGGGGAAGTGAGTAATATCCACTAAAGTTACAAGATTTATGAAGGATGTCCAATTCAATTTCATTAAGAAGAAACTTGGTTCTCTGCCTTTAAGATGAAAACCATACACAAGGAAAAGTGTTTTTCTCAATTGATGCAGCTAGAGAAACAACAACATTTAAGTAAGTGTAAATTATTATTTACCCGTCATATTTATAGAACTAATTAGCATAATTTGCCTTCATGATACTTGCTAGGGACTGTTGTAAGGGGGTTCTAGTCAGTATTTTAGAAATGAAACTCTGATTTTTTGACCTTTCAGACACATAAATGACCCTAAATAATTATGCTAAAAATACTCTAACTCAAGTCCCATATCAGCCTTAGATCTTCTCCACATCTAGAAAGAGATGCTAGCTCCTTTCCCAGGACAAATCTTAGCGCTCAGCTAATACCTTTGAGATTACATGCTGAAAAGCTATATTGTGTAATTGCTGGATTGACCATGATAAGCCATCGTTCTTATAGCTTCAGATATGTGAAGTGTGAAAAGTCCTTCCCACATTTCTGATTGTTTTAAGACGGATTTAAAGCTCTTTGGTCTCAGTTGTACCCTAAATTGAGCAATCTGATGTGCAGTCAACTGAAGATGCACATGTACATGTGAGTTCAAAATGTGGCCCTTTACTTTCTAGGGTGTTGAAGTTTGAATGTACAATTCAGGTTGCACATCCAAACAACTGAAAGGTTTATATTTAGCAGATGTTTAATGGATCATACATATGCTAGATCTATAGCACAAGTAATGGTAAAAAAATTTAGCTTATAAATTATTAAGTAAGGCTGAAATTCATCTTCTCTTAGAAATAAAAAAAATAGGCGCAAGGATCTGCTTTGTGTTAAATGATGCTATTTTCATAATAAAAATTCTGAACAATTTTTATGGTTACATGTCCCCAGAGCACAGGGTATTGTGGAGTACTTTTCTAAAACATAGATTTTTTTTTTTTTTTATATAGAAGATTGTATTTACATTGGTCTAATACTGTTTCCCCTAATATCAATGATAAATCTGCCTTTAACCTATATCACACTTAAAATAATGAACATATATTAACATTCACCTTGACTAAGATATGTTTAAACTGCACTTGGCATACTCAACTTTCCATTTCATTTTAGAATAAATTGAAACTTGGAATTTTTAATTCCAATGTCAGATATTTTGTGATTAAATACAGATTAAATTCTAGTTTTTACTGTTCCAACAAGTTATCCCCAAACAAGTTGGTTGATGAGCTTAATCCACTATCACTTTAATTTCTGTCACTCACTTCTTACTCATTTATTGAAATGGTCTGAGAATCATAGCAGCCAAATCATTAAGTCAAAGAGATTGCCCCCAATGTGATTTGAAGCTACCTCTACATTGTCAAGATAGGGACTTATTTTTAATTTGAAAAAGTTGGTCTTCATGTTTGTCTGGCAAAATCACCTGAAGGAAATCTTTCGTAAGCTTTTGTTGATAAAAAGATCCACTGGAATATTGCGCACATTCTGAAAGAACAGGTCAATACAAGGACACAAATTTCCTGATGAGTCTGAATAGAAAAATTTAAGAGAGGTTTCTGCACTGCATTGCACAAAATGAGTAGGTCCTTGGAGAACAAATACAGTCCCAATGCAAGCACATATTCTACAAAGGCATTTATCTGATTCTTTGAAGTACCTGGTAGGTTGTGTACGGGTTTGAATCCCTCAGCCATTCCCAGGACTTGTCAGCATGTCTGCATTTTTGGTCTCAATGGATGCAGCTGCAGATAGGACCACAAACACACATTTTAACAGAACGGCCTTGTCAAATTCCATAGTGGCAAAAAGAAACCTATGCATGATCCCTTGGAAACGGATTAAATTAATCCTGAATAATGTAAAATTTATTGATTTGTATTAAATATTTACATCCACCTAGTCATACGCAGATTATGATATACACCAAAAGGTAGTAAACTATCTAAAAACTTTTCAATAATTGCATTAAACACTTTTTTATTTACATGAAGTATGTGTTGGTAGACAAATGTCAAAGGCTTAACTTGATGGAATTTAAATGCATGAGTTGTAACCCATAGAAAGAAAAACTTAATTCTTCCATCCTGGATTTGACTCTAAAAATTGAAGCAGTAATTTCAGAAACACCTAAGGGAGTTAGAGAGAGGATTCCCATTATATTTCAGTGGGATTTGTGTCCATAACCCCTTTAGCCTCATTTGAAAATCTCAGTCATAGATTAATCTTAGCATGAAATTTATCTTATGTGCAAGTGGCCAGTGCAAGACTTCTGCTGGAATGGCAGCTGAGCTCCCTTGTACATCAGGCTTAGACCTATCTGTATGGAAGTAGTCAAAATATGTGCAAGATATTAAACTACAGCATATCATTCAGCACTAAAAAAAATAAATATACAATGTTTGGTTTGAAAAACAGAAGTAATTTCATTGTAAGTGTTTTGAGGACATTTTTATAGGTTGTGATCTACGTTTCTAAGTCAAAAATAGAGAACTAAGAATTTGTATTTTTTATTTGATTTTCCTATTATTACTTTGTTTTATAATTAAAATGCAGATGCTGGACAAACTGAGAGGTAACTGAGCTGAATTTTGAAGTTCAGGAAAGTACTTCACACAGTGGTTGTTCTCTAGTTTAATGTGGCAGTGCTGTTGAGAGTGGATTAGACAGAGCTGCTGGCCTGAGCTGTTTTTAACAAATGGAAAATCATTAAGAGTAATCTTTTGGATCTTTGTGCACAGGGCAGCTACTGCTGGAAGGAGGGAAGACCAGAAGAGATCTGAGTAGGCAGATACTGCTAGATTAATGACTGGCATTGTCAGAACTGAGCTATGGGGATAGCTGCAGCAGCTTCACAGGCTCACCCCTACTAGTGGGTGTTGCTATGGGTACCAGCTCAGAGGCGTCACATTCAAAAAAAAAACAAAAGGAGGGACATGGAGACACTGATGAACAGCAAAGGGAAATAAAGGATATATGTGCCATAACAATATGAAGACACATTCTACGTATATAACAAAAATGTTTTGTGTTATGTTACAGCAGAATATGGAAAAAAGAACAAACAAACAAGAACTGTTGAATTCACAAAAAAGGAAATAGTGTGACCTAATTTATATATGTTTGATTTTAAATTTTCATTTATTATTTAAAGTCCAGGCAATGACAGAAATTATATTAATTAATCACAGCATTATCTGTCAAAAGAAAAGAGTTATTTGTAGCGTGCAATCACTATTCATAAATTTGTTATTATTTGGGGTCACATGCAGTCTAGAAGAAAATAAATTTAATAAGGGATTGTTATTCAACACTGCAATTAGGCCTCAATTCATCAAGTGATGTCAACATATCAACATCCCCCAGCAGGAGCAGTGGTCTTTTAAATGACATGCACTGCTTAAATCCTTGACAAACTGTGTCTTATCTGAAGTAGTCTTCAGATGTTACACAGGGTCATGTGCCATTTTTAATAACTTAGTCAGTAGTTGAATGCCAAGCATGAGCATGGAAAACCTCTGACTAAAAGGAATGGTCACAAGATACAGAAAAAGAAAGAAAACACAAAACCAGAAAAAAACGAGAAAAAAACCCCACCCAAACAAACAATCAAAAAACCTCACTCTGGAGTCACTTTGTGTAAATGTTTCCCCAAGGGCAGATAATATTTTTGTCTCTTTCGTGTGTGCTTGTTTGGCTTGTGTTTCAACCAGATAGATTTTAATGAAGTCTTGAATTCCTTCAGATCTGGTGAAAGTTTGCATAACCTCCATGTTCAGTGAAATAATTGTGGTGTCTTGTGTATTAGGAAGCTTCAGTAAGTGAAAAAACTTAATTTAGAGCTGTTGGGGGAAAATGGACATTAATGACAATGTTAAGTACAGAATACGTTACCGCTATGCTTATTAGGTTGCACCATACAATATGTAGAAAGTTGTGCAAATTCTGTTTTGCCTCATTTTTTCACAGAAATAGGTAATTTCTGTAGCATTAAGCTTTTATTAACCAATAAAAAAGTGAAAATCTGACCCTTAGGAAAAATTTGGTGTGATGGGAAATAAGGTAGTTTAATCGTGGATTCTAGTGAGTTTGCCTGTTTCTCATGTATTAACAACTTTTATAATATTCAGCTGATAAAAGCAAACAGTTTTAAAAACTGTTTGCATTCTATTTTTATATGTTTCTTAAATATGTTTAAATTTAGTTGCATTTTTTAAAAAATGATCTTCCAATTTTATCTTTAATTAAAAAGCTGCATTGATGTAATTTTCTATGAATAGATTTTGAAAACATCCCATATTTAAAAATCCTGCGTAGATTATGTGCTATGTTACACTTTTCAGAAAATACAACCTAATATTTGTCTTTGATCTGTCTGACCCTGTAAACAATCTTTCACTTGAACCTTGTAAAAAGAGGGGAATGGAAGTCAGAAAAAAATTATGTGGGAAGTAAGAAAGAGTATGAGAGAGACATCTGTGTATTGCCAGCTGCTTCCCTCTTCCTTTGGACGTATCCCAGTGACTGACTGATGTTTCAGATAATCAAGTGTTTACATCAAAAGTTACACTATATTACTAAGTGCAAATGCATTTTAGCCCAATTTTGCAACTGTTTCGGGTGGGAAGTTTCACAGTTTGTTGGAGACACTAAATGTTTTTCTGTCATGTTCCCAGCAGGGACTTCTCTTATACTCATGTAAAACAGTATAACCCACAGAAGCAATACAACTAAAAATATGAGTCTGATATGATAAGTGGTAACATCATCAAACTAGACAGGTTCAAGTGAAATAGAGGTTTAAAAGGCTATTTGGCACCATGAGTGCCCCAAAGTTCATTTTTAGTATACTGGTTCAAGTTCTACCCAGATTGACAGTGATTAAAGCTTACTATTATTTGATTGATATTGAGTGATCTCTCTGAAATAGTTTGCTGTCCTTTAGCTTCTAGTAAGTGTAATAAGAAATCATTAATCTCTGCTCTTCAAACTCAAACTCTTGGCTACAGTAAAATCAAATACAATGTTCATTAACACTAATCCACTCTTCTGTCTGAAGCAGTATTTCTCACCAGTCAAATATGCCAAAGTGTATCAAAACAACTTTATGTGAACATCAATAAATTCTGCTATGCAGACTTACATGGAAATTTTACTTCTGATGTCTCTGTTGTTGTGTTTTATCAAAAGGTGACTTCTCTCTTCAGGGCTTTCAGATTTACTTTCATGCATGAGAATTAAAATCCCATTCTCAAAAAAAACCAAAACATACACACACCGCAGAAAGAAATAATAGGGAGAATGATATGAACAAAGGGAAAAAAAGGAAGATTTTAACATCCAAAGAGACCTGCATATTTACAGAAGAAACTTGACTTTTTAGTTGCCTCTTCCTTTTTCAAAAATATTAAATAGAAATTTGGTATATTGTAAATAACTAATAAAATATTAGTTCATAATTAACAGTTTCATTTAAATTAACTCACAAACTAATGTGTTATTAGTTATTTACTATGGAGTATATTAAGCTATACCATATGCAAAAATGTGTAGGCACGTAAGTGGATTACTCAACGTGTACAGGTGATGGCTTTCTGTGACAGAATGTTTAGCTCTAGTAGTTGCAAGACTGAAGAAATTGCTTCCAAAAAAATTTTTTTAAATATAGATTGTTACTCCTTGGATAGCATCTCTTATTCACATATGGGGTCATCTGTGTGCTAAATCTTATATCAGAGAATCAAAATGTTTTCATTGTTATCTTTTTTTAAAATAGCGACATTTGCCCATGTTTGAGCAAAATTGCTTTGATACAGAGCCCAAATTAGTCCTTCCCTGAAAAACAATCTGCACCTTTAGGATCACATGGTATTTTCAACAATCACAGTGAAATGAGGGTGATAACAGACAAATCCCTCCGGCTACTGCATCTTTTCTTTCTCCTCCCTCCTCAACACAGAGACCATATGACGGAACGTGCAGAACCACAAATTACTGTAGTGCGCGGTTCCTACTTAATAATGACATCCCATAAGTTAGCAAAAATCTGCCAACATCTGCAAGCCTCCCTGCACTGCTGTGAGCCAAAGTTAAAAATCATGTGTGACAGTGCTGTGGAAAATACAATTGATTCCATTCTGATTGTGTCAGTTCCAAACACAGACAATATTGATGATGCTGTACAGTAATCTTATTGGGTTTGGGCCCAACTGAACATTGGTCTTTGTCAACTCATTATTCCTCTATCAGAGGGATCTCACTAGATTGATCTTGCCAGAAGCTCTTGATGTGTCTCACAAATCACTGTTCTGCTGTTGGCAGGCAGATTCGAGTACTGCACAGTAATTGCTGGGTTTTTTCCTTTCCCCAGAAGGCAGTGACTACATATTGCAAGTCATTGTCATATGAGAGAATATAACTGTCCTAACAAGATAATGTAGTTAACTGTGCAGTACCCGATGGTGCCAAAAGATGTGGTCATAGTATATATGTTACTAACAGAGGAAAATTATTTCTAAAGGAAAATTGGTTTTTTTTTTTATCTTGACACTCCTTAAATAAATAACCTAACATTTTAGTTTACCTGTGTGAAAACATGTTTGGATAAATTATGTTATTTTAAACTGCAACCCAAACATGGAAAGATCTTGACTGGCCTCTTCCCATTTGTACATACAGAAACAAACCACATGTGTCTGCATGATCAATACTACACTGCAAAACTCAGATACAGACATTTGAGTATCTGACAAGAAGTGATTACATCCTGGAATTTTCTTTTACATTTTCAGCCAAAAGAAAGAACCTTGTTGGCTCCTAAACTCTTCCGTTTGTCCCTTGGAAAGATCCAGGCAGATTAAGTACAGTCCTTGGCCTGGGTAAATGCATTCTTTACGATACTATCAACATATCCTCTGGAGCATCTTAGAAGAACACAATGACAAAAACCAAATCAAAACATTTGATGCGTTGAGTCAGATGGTCTGGATAACAGCAAGAGTCTGCAATGGATTTTCTCCAGGAAAGCTTAGACATATGCTGACTGAAGGAGCCACTAGCAGCCAGCTTCATTCCCCATACAAATGGGGAGAATAACAATACTTTAACAGCAAAATTTAAGCAGCCGGCTCTGGCTTCTTGCTATCTCTGTGGATAACAGCTTTTCTGGGCAGGTACAGGGGCTGAGTAGTAGACAGGAGAAAATATGGCTGAAAAGAGCTGTGATTCCTAATTAAGGGGAGTTCCTACAGAACTGAATAAAGAAGACTTGAGGGACTTGCACCGTACATTACCATGTCTAGTGCAAGAAAATTCAATAAGGCCATTGGAAATGAGAGTTGATAAAACCCTTAAAAAAATCAGATAACATTTCTTTTTTAAATAATGCAAAGAAGATCTCATCCCCTATTGAAATACTCAAATACTTACACAATCACTGCCAAACAGTTATATAAAAGCCAAGATATTAACATAAATGACACAGATGATGAGAGTGCTTGAAGTTATGGGAACTGTAAAATGATGCAAAACCAGTGACTGTTTTTACACGGCAGAGCCAAAGCTACTTATGTACGTGGTGGGGAGATATTTAAGAAAGTGTGAGATGATTCCACCTATAGGCAGCATAGAGAGGCAGCATAACATTATTCTAAGTTACCTGAGACCAAAATACAAGGTTCAAGGAAGAAAAAAGAACAGTGTAAATGGAGGGTCTGTGTTTTCCCCAGCTAGATGATGGCAAATAAATTGAAGAGCTATTGAGAATTTATGTCATAAAGTCTTAGACTGGTAGGCCATTTCATTTAAAAAAATACCTCTAATTGTTCAAAGAAACTGACTATAAATATGAAATTTTTATATTAGTTTTTCTTGGAGACTTAGCTATTTGCCTTGGCCAAACATGATTTTTGAGTTATAGTAGGAGGAAACTGTCAAAGCACTTTTTAAAATAAAATTTGTATCAAACTAGAAGCAACAGAGTAAAATAAACCAAAATGTTTAAAAATCAAATTAAGTCTTTGAATAAAAGCCATGATCATGTGAAATCTAGTGACTGAGTACATTAAACGATTATGAGTGGGTGACTCCTGACAGAAATTAGCACACAGTTGTCCACATAACCAGAATGAATACCATATGCAAATTTAACGTTGAATCTTTCCCCTGGCCTGTGTTGTGGCTAATGTGTTGATGTGAGCAATTCTAAATGTAGCAGAGCCATCAACAGGAAGATTCCAAACATAACCACAGAGTAAATGTCATTTTCATTTTAACAGTAAGGAAAATATTGCTATTCCTAACCTTAGATAATCATCACACCACAGAATAGATTCTGTATGGTGAGTTCTGTAACATGTTAGAAAAGTTAAGACCCTCAGAGTAGAACTGAACAAGTGTCACCTAAAGTCCTCTGCAGGTAACGTCATGGAACAAGCCAACAGGAGCAGTCGAAGACTTTGGTGTTTCTGAAATTGTCATCCTCTGTGAGACTTACATACCTTTTTCAGACCTAATGGAAAGGCACTCTCATTTGCTTGGAACACTCAGTCCAGACCTTTTTTCATGGCTTTTCCATGCCCTTTTTAATAGTATAATATACACTATAATCTTCAACCAGAAAAGGAGGAAATGGTAGTTTCTTTTAATATTATGGCCTAACAGTTAAGTTGTCTATTTGGGGCAAGTGATAGGGTCTGGAGCAGTAGCTCAGGCATCTTCAGATGACACCATATGCTTATCTTTAAGCACCTAAAGGATTGTCAAGATACTAAAGAGATAAGCTCTTCTGTTTGTGAGACTTAAACTTAGAGTCCTCATTAAATAAAATTTACCTAATTCTAATTTTGGTAATACTGAGTTTGAGTAATTCATAATAGGATTTTAAGTGGAATGTAACAAAATTATTTTATCTACCCTTTTATTTATCATTCACAGTTAGTCTCACTGCAAGTTTATGAACTAGTGCATGTTGGAGGCTTCCCATTCATCATGAAGCTGATCTGTTGCTTGAAATAACTCAATAGTTACTGGGCCTTAGAAAGAGAGAAAGCAAAAGCTTGACCTAGCATAGGACTCTCAGCTGTGAGGGAGCCCACAGACCCTGTAGTCTGGGCTGTTTCTGTATTTTATATTATACACATCTCTTTCAAAATCTTCCTTGTTCATTATAATGCTGTGATGTCAAACCATCAGTGCAGATGGCCGCTGTAGAAACAGAAGAGCTCTGAGGTCCACCATACAGAATCAAGAGGAGATCACTCTCTTAGGAACTGAGCTGTCATCTTTGCTTTTTATCCTGATGGTACTGTGCTGTTATAAAACCTGTGTAAGGAAATGGAGATTTAGTCTGTTAATATTTACAATGCCCTCATGGTAAACATTTTATTTTAGCTATTTCTGAACATTTCATAGGAGGAAAACTTAAATGAAAGCTTTATTCTGCTATAATATCGGTGGTATGGTTTTGCTTGTATCTTCAAGTAGATCTCAACAATTGCACAAGAGTAATTTTGAGAGAAGACCATCGCAATGTGTATAGAGACTGACTGTTAATTAAAGTACTCAGGGAAGGGAAAAATAGGTCCCAGCCTTATCAACTCCTGAGCCTTTATCCTCTAAAAGGTGAGCTAAAAGAATGCTGATAGCTACCAGCGTTATTAAGGCTCATGTACTCAGTACATGGCAACAATTAGAATCTAGCTAAACCCTAGACATCCCACACGTCTGATTTAATTCCTTGGTTTCTTAAACTATGCCTGAGTACCAAAGCACTAGCCAGGAATAACTAGTAGGCGACCACAAGAACACTTATGTTTAGACAGGACAGTGGTTAAAGTAACTAACATTTTGAGAATGCTTCAGTATTTAGTAACCAGGCATGGTTTTCAACACTTCATTGGCTGTTATGGAAATAAACCAAGTATTTTGTTTTACATTAACATCCATCAACACTCCTGTAAAATTCTAAGGGATTCTTAAAGCTGCTGAAAATCAAGAGCTTCATTTTACTAGAAGAGCTCTGGATTTCTGAAAATCAGGGTCCTGCCTGCGTTTGGCAATTGACTCGTGTACGGCTGAGAGGCAGGAGGTGGTGCATTGCCGCCTTGTATTTGCTGGATTCCACCTGTCTCAGGAAAAGGCTGACCAGCGTCTCTCCCTCTTCTTTCAGATCGGAGGTATTCACATTCCCTGTATTGCTTTGGTAATTTGGGGTTGATTACATTCCAGTCTGGCCTTTCAGTTTGTACTTTAGAAAGAAAGTGCATTGTATATCTCACTGCGAGATATACATGTTTCTTTTTTTAAACTAGGGCAAGATAACACAGAATATATTCATTGATTAAAAATGTAGGTAAAGTAACGTGAAAATCAGATTCACATTATTTGACGAGAAAACAATAATTCTTCAATGCGCAATGCTCTAAACATCAGTAAGAAATGGTTTTGTAAACTCTTGTATTATTAGTTTATCCAGCTGTGTCCCTGGCTGCAAGTGAATAGTATTAAAGGTGAGGCTGAAAACTGGCCATGTCAAGTTTCATAGTGAAAACTGGTTTATCTTTTACTAACAATCTTAGCAATGTGCAGTGACCTGCCCTTGGAGTAGTGGTTTAACAACCTTTGCCCAAGCACTCTGTGGCTCTTCTTATATCTTTAATAGTTTATTTGATAGACTATGAAGAACTGCCAGATGACAGTTCTATTTCATTTTTGTCACTGCATGGCTCTCCGTTTTTCTCACAGTCTTTTTCTCAAGGGCACAATTCTGTAAGTCAATGTGGCAATGTTCAAGATGGGTATTGCTCTTTCAGCTACTGTATCTTGATGCAGAATGTTCAAGTCTCAGACTTGTTGAGATTCCAGGCCGTCGGAAAAATAAAATCATGGGGAATTTTATATATTCTCATGTCCTTCCCACTGAAAATAAACTGAAATTATGGGATATGGATATTATATTAGGAAATTAGTTGAAAACATAGTATAAAACACTGTGATTATTAATAAATTATATAGCAAATTATATACTTTATGTATAATAGGAAAATGAGCTTACTCATTAGAAATGTCTATGGCTTTACTAACAGTGCATACAGGGGAGCAAATAAAAGTGAAGAACAGAAGGTGTGAAAGGAGGAAACTGGACTGACTAAACACTCCTGTCTAGTTTTTCAAAGAGCACCCAACATTTCATAAATTTCTCTGTGTGAATTATTACAAGTACAAAAATCCACATCAACAGTTACAGCATAAATTTGCGTATGTAAATTGAGCAATTAGAAATAGGGGTGCCTGTTCATACAAGTGAATTTCTATTTATTTCTGTAAATTGGTGGATTTTGATCTTGCAAATGGTTTAAGGTGCATATATTGTGGAAACACATTTTGGTATTCTTTGTTGCATATCTATTCCCATTTTTCATTTCAGTTTATGACTCATCACATGGAGTCACAAGCACAGGTAGCTAACCTTGAATAGAATCATAGAATCATTCAGGTTGGAAAAGACATTGAAGAGCATCATGACCAACTGTTAACCTAGCACTGCCAAGTCCACCACTAAATCATGTCCCTAAGCGTGCCATGTCTGCATGTCTCTTAAATACCTCCAGGGATGGTGACTCAACCACTTGCCTAGGCAGCTTGTTCCAGTGCTTGAAAACCCTTCAGTGGAAATTTTTCCTAATATCCAAACTAAACCTCTTCTGGCACAACTTGAGGTCCTTTCCTCTTGTTGTATCGCTTGTTACTTGGGAGAAGAGACCAACACCCACCTCACCACAACCCCCTTTCAGGTAGTTGTAAACAGTGGTAAGGTCTCCCCTCAGCCTCCTTTTCTCCAGACTAAACGATTCCAGTTCCCTCAGCCACAACTCATAAGACTTGTTCTCCAGACCCCTCACCAGCTTTGTTGGCCAGCAACTCAATGCCTTTCTTGCAGTGAGGGGCCCAAAACTGAACACAGGATTCAAGGTGCGGCCTCACCAGTGTCGAGTACAGGGGCACAATCATTTCCCTACTCCTGCTGGCCACACTATTTCTGATACAGGCCAGGACGCTGTTGGCCGCCTTGGCCACCTGGGCACACTGCCAGCTCATATTCAGGTGTCTGTCAACAAACATCCTCAGGTCCTTTTCCACCGGGCAACTTTCTAGCCACTCCTCCCCAAGCCTGTAGCGTTGCATAGGGCTGTTGTGACCAAAGTGCAGGACCTGGCACTTGGCCTTATTGAATCTCATACAATTGGCCTCAGTCCATCCATTCAGCCTGCCCAGATCCTTCTGTAGAGCCTTCCTACCCTTAAGCAGATCAACATTCCCACCCAACTTGGTGTCCTAGGCAATCTTACTGAGGGAGCACTCGATCCCCTCATCCAGATCATTGATAAAAATATTAAACAGAACTGTCCCCAATACTGAGCCCTGGGGAACACTGCTTGTGAGTGGCTACCAACTGGTTTTAATTCCATTCACCACAACTGGCCATCCAGCCAGTTTTTTACCCAGTGAAGAGTATGGCTGGACAAGCCCTGAGCAACCAGTTTCTCCCGCAACATGCCTGCAATATGCTTTGGGAAACAGTGTTAAAGGCTTTCCTAAAGTCCAGGTAGACAATATCCACAGCCTTTCCCTCAGCCACTAAGCGGGTCACCTTGTCACAGAAGGAGATCAGGTTAATCAAGTAGGACCTTCCTTTCATAAACCCATGCTGACTGGGCCTGATCACCTGTTTGTCCTGTACATGCTGTGTAGTGGCACTGAAGACGATCTCCAAAACCTTCCCTGGCACTGAAATCAGACTGACAGGCCTGTAGTTCCCTGGATCCACCTTCCAGCGCTTCTTGTAGATGGGCATCATGTTTACTAACTTCCAGTCAACCAGGACCTCCCTGGTTAGCCAGGACTGTTGATAAATGATTGAAAGTGGTTTGGTGAACACTTCCACCAGCTCCCTCAGTACCCTTGGGTGGACCCCATCTGGACCCATAGACTTGGGTGTGTCTAAGTGGTGTAGCAGATCACTAAGTATTTCCTCTTGAATTATGGGGGCTTCATTCTCCTCCCCATCTCTGTCTTCCAGCTCAGGGGGCTGGGCACCCCGAGAACAATTGGTATTACTATTAAAGACTGAGGCAAAGGCGGCATTAAGTACCTCAGCTTTTTCCTCATCCTTTGTCACTATGTTTCCCTCTGCATCTAATAAAGGATAAAGATTCTCCTTAGTCCTCCTTTTGTTGCTAATGTATTTATAGAAACATTATTTATTGTCTTTTACAGCAGTAGCCAGATTAAGTTCTAGTTGGTCTTTGGTCCTTCTAATTTTCTCCCTGCATAACCTCACAACATCCTTGTAGTCCTCCTGAGTTGCCTGCCCCTTCTTCCAAAGGTCTTAAACTCTCCTTTTTTTTCCTGAGTTCTAGCCAAAGCTCCCTGTTCAGCCAGGCTGATCGCTTTCCCCACCAGTTTGTCTTTCAGCACATGGGGATGGCCTGCTCCTGCAGCTTTAAGATTTCCTTCTTGAAGAATGTCCAGCCTTCCTGGACTCCTTTGCCCTTCAGGACTGCCTCCCAGGGGACTCTGTCAATGAGGCCAAAGTTTGCCCTCTGGAATTCCAAGGTAACAGTTCTGCTGACCTCCCTTCTTCTCCAAGAATCTATCATTTCACGATCGCTATGCCCAAGATGGCCTCCAACCATCACATCACCAACAAGTCCTTCTCTGTTTGCAAACAACAGGTCCAGCAGGGCACCTTCCCTAGTTGGCTCACTCACTGTGTCAGGAAGTTATCTTCCACACACTCCAGGAACCTCCTCCTACACTGTTTCCTCTCTGTTGTATTGTGTTTCCAGCAGACATCTGGTGAGTTGAAGTTCCCCATGAGAACAAGGGCTAGCAATTGTGAGACTTCTCCCAGCTGCTTATAGAATATTTCATCTGCCTCTTTATCCTGGTTGGGTGGTCTTTAACAGAATCCCACCATGATATCTGCCTTGTTGTCCCTCCTTACTCATAAACACTCAACCTTATCATCACCATTATTAAGCTCTAGACAATCAAAACACTCCCTAACATACAGGACTAGCCCACCACCTCTCTTTCCTTGCCTGTCCCTTCTGAAGAATTTATAGACATTCATTGCAGCACTCCAGTTGTGCAAATCATCCCATTGTGTTTCCGTGATGGCAACTATATCAGAGTTTTCCTGCTGCACAATGGCTTCCAGCTCCTCCTGTTTGTTGCTCATGCTGCGTGCATTGGTGTAGATTCACTTCATTTGGGCTATTGATCCTGCCACCATTTTGCAGGGAGAAACCCTAATTCTTACATGACCATTCTCAGGTGCTTCCATGGTTTTGAACACATCAATAACCCTTGTGTCTTTGCTGCCGCATGGATCTCCATCCCCTACCTCCACTGAGATGGCAGACCAAAGGACCTTGCTAGCACACCATCCCTCAAACACTGGTGTGCCACACCCAGATTTACCTCTAGCAAGCCTGGTTGTATCCCTTTCTCTCTTCAAATCTAGTTTAAAGCTCTTTCAATGAGCCCTGCTAACTCCTGTGCAAAGATCCTTTTCGCCCTTTGAGACAGGCGTACACCATCTGTCGCCAGCAGGCCTGGCAGGTTGGTGTAGACCAACCCATGATGAAAAAAACCAAAATGCTGCCAGTGACACCAGGCTTGGAGCCAGGTATTGATCCTTATGTCAACAGCCATTTTATAACCACTTTGATTGCAGTAAAACATGATTTGCTAAGCACAGAGACAGAAAAACTTGTATTTAACAAAAGCAATGTGATTCATAGCACACCTGTTGATATTCCATGAAACTGGAAAAAGTTTAAGTGTTTTTTTCTAGGATGAATTCCTCTTGATTATGCTATTACTTGGCCCCAACCCTTATTTTAACTTTGGTACTAATGGACCTCTTCCCTTGTGAAGAGATGTGAGGGGTGGCATAGGTCTAGCTCCTGGTCCCTGTTCCACACTAGAGTATTGAAGAGGAAAACCAAGTCCCTTGTCATACATGTAGAACAGAAAGTATAGCAAGAAAGCACAGACCTTGGGACTGACACATTACAGTTTTGTCCATGTGTCATACACAAAGTGGTCTTTGGAAATATTTTTCCCATGGCCGTTTGGATCTCAAATGTAAAATGTCAGTGAAATGCCTGGGGCAACGTAAATCATTAAGACCCACAGTTTCAGGCTTTTTGCAAGCTCATATATTTTATGTTTAGACCATAAGGGCAATAAGCTTGTTTTTTAATATGGAAGTGTGTAGTTTGATGAAATGCTAGTCCTAGTTTCACTCTTAGGAACTGAGACTTGTATTGATAGTTGCTCTATTTAGGCTTGCAACTTGAAACACTAGCTTACTTGGGATTTCTGGCAATTTTTGTCTTTGCTGAGCTCCTCTGTTCCACCAAGTGAACTAAACGTCACCATTTTTTTCTCAGAACTCCACAGAATAACATTAAAATCTAGCCCTGGGATATTACTGTAGATAAATAACTTAAACTTTGGTATAGGGAACACAGTCAAATCAAGATTAAAAATGTCCAGTTTGTATTTGGGTTTGTACTTTTTCTGCAGGAATGAGAGAAGCAACAGGAGAAAATGTTAAGAGAGGGAAACTTTTGATTTTATAATATTAACATAAAAGTTTTTAATAATTAATACCTTCTCATCTTGGTGAAATAGATAATATTTCTGAAGACTTTTTTCCCCTGTTTGTATAGTGTATGGGGTTCTGTTTCTACTGATTTGGAGATGCCATTAACTGTATTATCAGTGTCATTAACACTGTTATTGTTAAATTTAAAAAAAAAATACTTTAGTTTTAAGTCTTACCCTCTCTGAGACTCTTTCTGATTCTGTTTTGTATACCCTGGTCTACTTTTTCACTAGGGCCCACAGGTTTGATTTATACCTCATTTACACCAGTAGGGTTTGCTTTGGGTAGGAAATCCTACTTAAAAATGTAAGACTGGGTCACATTAAAAATTTAACTAGCCCCCTTTGTATAACTGTCACTGGCTGTTACTAGGTACAGGCGCCGAGCAGACATAGTAATATGGCAGTTAATGCTGTCATAATCGACAGACCACATATACTACAGTACATCATCTAGAGTACAACAGTTTGTGCCCTAAGAACCTCTTGACTCAGAGACCAGAACTAGCTACATGGACTTAATTCCATGAACTTGCCTAATTCTACTTTACCCCACTTATAACTTCATAAAAATAAAAAAGCTCTGGCTTACCCAATCAGTGCCATGTATTTCATGTTGTACGTAATATTGCAAAAGAATGTAAACAGTTACCCTATATGTCTTTTTAAGAAAAGTGGAGACAATGTCTTAGCTCTGAGATACCACTGATGCTTATGCTAATGGTTTGGCTGATGGAAACAGAGTGTGCTTTTTAAGCAACCAGAAATAAACAGCAAAACAAGATTAGAATTCAAAATGCTCTCGACAAAGAGGTGTTGTTTTTTGAAATAATGAAGTGAATGTCTTCAGAAACATGAGGAGTTATACTAACTCATAAATACAGAATAGAGAATAAATGGCTATGTTATAAGAACCTTTTGCAGAAATAAATCTGGTGTTTGCGGTTAGTGATGTTACGAGCAGCATGCCACTACAAAAAAGGGGAATGCCATAGAAAGCATATGCAGGAAACGCGAAATAATCCTTTTCTTGTAACTGGTGCTAAAAGAACTCAGTTGGAACAGGACATCTGCTTTTGGTATTGCAGTCTAGAAAGTGATGAATTCACAGGACAGTCTAGAGGAGAGCAAGGGGAACAAACAAAGATATGGAAAGCGTGGCCTATCAGACCAAAGAGAAAAAAAAAAAGGAAGAATTTACTCTCTGTTGTCCATTGGAGAAAAGGAATTCACTTGAATTGCAGCAGAGTCAGATTAGGTAATAGGAACAATGTTCTAAAGTAGAACATGTCACCTTGAAAGTCAGGAGCACCGCTGTGACTGGAAGTTTCCAAGAGCACACTAGGCACACATCTCCCAGGAGTAACACAGGTTTAGGTGATTCTGCTATGGGACAGTGGAGACAATTTGCTGGCTTTTTGATGTCCTTATGATACACTGATGATATAAGCCTTGTTGAACTTACTGTATCCTGACAAATGTAGCTTTGTTTTAACCCCATTAGGCCAAATTTTCTGTTTGATTGTGTACTACAATAGTGCTAAGGGACCATCCAAGAACTCACATGCTGGGCAAACATGTAATGCTGTTTTGCAACAGCACCAAATAGTTTACAATTTAAGTGGATAGCATAGATATGGGATAGTGGAAAGAGCTATAAAACATACTAGGAAACACAGAGATAATTTGAAAAGATGTATGTCTTTTAAAAGCAGCTGTGTCCATTTTGATCACCGGCAAAATGTGATTGTCACAACTTTCAGTGTCCTAGAATAGGCATCTGTATGATACTGAACAACTGCAGTGGGAACAGGAGTTATTCTGTACAGATGTCTATTGCTTGAGACCAACTTCCTTGTTCTGCATCCACATAGCATCTTGGCTGGTGTTTCTGAACTTTATCACTGAACATTATGAAATGCTACACTTTTTGAAAGTGATTAGCAATAAATCATAAAACAAGTACTTTAACAAGTATTTGAAATCATAAGATTTAGATGTTGAGGCTCGTCTGAGCAACCATCCATGACCTCAGGTGTGTGCCTGAAGGTTATGCAGAAGAGAAATCTTAGGGAAAAGTCTTTTTTTGGGAGATTTCAGGTACACCTTGCTTTACATTCGTCTTGAAAGCAGAATACAAGTATTCAAGTTTTTTTCTGCTTTTCCTGTCTTTATACAAGTTCGTATTTTTAAAGCATTCATCACTTTCTTGCCTAGCATGAGAAAGAGGCTTGATTCTTTCAAAAAGTCACAAAAAATTAAAATAGTGTCAGAAAGTATTAGCTAAGAAAATAGTTGTAGTCTATCTATTTAGCCATTCTGCATTTTTCAAAATGGTATGAGGACCAGGTTCTCAAATAATATAACTTTACAAGGATGTCACTTGTCTTGTAAGATTTATGCCAAATTACTGTAAGGCTAAGGAACCTTCTTTATGTTTTCCAAATTGCTAAGGAAGAGGGAAGGGCTTAAGTGAGTTCTGCAATTAACTGATATGAAAGTTTAAAAAGAATTAAGGATGGTGGTGAGGTCGGTTTTTCATAGTCAATGAGAAATAGGTGATCAATTGCCCTGTTGTCATTTTACTGCAATCAGCAGTGCTGTGGCTAACAAAACACGGCATGTGACACCTTGTCATGTTGATCTGCTGAGGCAGTTACATGAGAAAGAACAGCAAAGTATTAGCATAACATTTCCAATACACATCTGACTTTGGAAATTTACAGCTGAAGTATGTGGGTCATAGCTCACCGTCACTTGATTTCATAATGTTTTACATATCCCCAAGATGTTTGGAAGTCATATACATTCCTCAATTCAGTATTTTTAATGTATTTGACAGTCTCAAATCTGCTGTGGATGGGACAACATTTAACATGTGAAATGTGAAAATACATATTCATAATGCAAAATCTAAAGTATTATAATTTCAGTTTATTCATGTCTGTGAGAACATGGCAGGTGAAAGATGGATAGAGGAGGTTAAATGATGTTCTTGTAGATTTGTTATGATGTGTAAGATAAAGGAGACCCATTAAATTATATATCTTATTTATGGAGAAGAAGTAGCCCCTATGGATTGTCAAATACCATACAAAATATCACCAAGCATAGTAATGTGTTCTTGCTAATAGTTCCATTGTTTGTCTGGGACCAAGCAGTAAAATACGTATTCAAAAAATAATTAACATGTCTATATATTTTGAAGCTATTTTCTGTTGGTTTTTTTTTTTAAATATATGTTAATCTAGCACTTTTTCATTATATTTGTCAGTGATTCAAATAATTTAAATTATTATTTAAATTATATAATTTATATACATAATTTTAAATTGTTGTCAGCCTGTAAGTTTGGAGACAAGACATTAAAATAGCTTTCAGATTATGAATTATATTTACAAAGCTGTTAAGCTTTTTTTTGATATTATTTATTCCTTTAATGAAATAATTAAAACAGTTAAACTCTGTCTTCTGTTGGAAAGCATTTCACAGCATAAAAGCACAGCACAACACAATTGGAAATATTAGATGTTCTTTAGTTTGAAGAGATAAACCATTTGACCACTCACAGAATTTGCCCCACTTGCCTTTCTTGGAAGAGATGTAACCATATAAAAACCCCCACCCAAATCAATGAGAAACATTTGGGCAGCACAAGGTCTTTTGCATTGCTTTAGTTATCAGCATATGGAAAAGGAGACTTTAATTTCCAAAACTATTTATCCAACATATTTAATTAGAAAGAAAAACTCAGACTAACGGCTAATCAGAAAACAACTTGTTCACCAGATAAAGCATAAATCACAACAGCTTAATGAAGAACAATATTTTTGTATTTATTGACCAAACATTTATTGATTTTAGTTTATTGACTTTGGTTTGTTATATTTGTAATATGAAAGAGTATTTTCATATTTTAAATGACCAAAGCATTTTTTAGTGTCTTAAATGATCAAGAGTCTGATACTAAATAATCATGATTTAAGAAGAGTGCATCATAAAGAATTAGAATTTATGTAAGACACCATGCAGTTATTTCATAATCATCTACTTGCAGGAACAAACACCATCCCAGCTTTTGTAACTGTCCTACACATAGGACATGCATTACACTTGGTAATAATAACGGGAAGGTCTTCTATCATCTAACTCCACAGTGCCTGATGAAATATGGGTTTCTCCATGTCTAACATTCAATCTCCTCTAACAAAGTCAGAACCCTGGACTTACGTTTTTACTGTTAAAATAATTCTGACTTCGTTATGCATTCTTAGAAGCAGTCACACATAAAAGACGGAGGTTTGTTATTTGTCTCCCAGTTTCCAAATTTCTTTTGTAATTCTGCTAAAAAGTGGCATTGGACAAGGAAGCCTATGTATTACACAATATTGGACTTGCTGGCATTAGATATTTAAATTTTATGGGCTTATAGCTTTATGAGTGCATAGCTCTTTATTCTCTGCTTCCTACTAAAATGTCAAAATCCTTTTTACATATCAATGTACCAACTCACTTTTTACTTAGAAACCCAGGTTAGGAATATGCGAGCTAGATAGATGATTCTACACACTGAGCATGCAAAAACTAAGTACAAACTTGCCTATAAGGTTCACTTTAGAGTTTATCTGGTCCCCAAAATTTTTTTATTAATGCACATTAACATTTGTCATACCACAGTAATACTAATTTACTGATTTTACTGGCCTTCACTTTTGTTTTTCTGTGGAGATTTTATAAGTATTCAACTTCCAGCACTTGAAAAATACTAGGCTTCCGTCGTGGTTTAACCCCAGCCAGTAACTAAGCCCCACGCAGCCGCTCGCTCACTCCCTCATGGCGGGATGGGGAGAGAATTGGAAGAGCAAAAGTGAGAAAACTCATGGGTTGAGATAAAGACAGTTTAATAGGGAAAGCAAAAGCCGCGCCCGCGGGCAAAGCAAAACAAGGAATCCATTCACCGCTCCCCATGGGCAGGCAGGTGCTCAGCCATCTCCAGGGAAGCAGGGCTCCGTCACGCTTAATGGCTTCTTGGGAAGACAAACGCCATCATTCTGAACGTCCCTCCCTTCCTTCTTCTTCCCCCAGCTTTATATGCTGAGCATGACGTCGTATGGTATGGAATATCCCTTTGGTCAGTTGGGGTCAGCTGTCCTGGCTGTGTCCCCTCCCAGCTCCCCGGGAGCAGAAAAGGCCTTGACTGTATAAGCATCGCTCAGCAGTAACTAAAACATCCCTGTGTTATCAACACTGTTTACAGCACAAATCTAAAACACAGCCCCTTACTAGCTACTATGAAGAAAATTAACTCTACCTCAGCTGAAACCAGCATAGTGTCTAGGTATCTACCTCAATGTACAATGTGAGACAACAGATCAAACCAAGGACATAGGCTCTGATTCTAGGCTTACAAATTAGTTCATCAGCTGAAATCAGCATTAATGATATAGTGCATTTTGCTATGCCCCTTTTGCACATAATGGTACTTCGTCTATAGTGAAAATTACAGTTCAAATGCGTCGTCTGTCTTCAGCTTTGTCACTGCCACTAGTGCAAACACCGGCTGTTAAATTTGGGTGGCCAAGGTTACACTATAGGATAATTTTACAATGAAGACTGAAAAAAATTGATCAAACTTTTTATTTATTTATTTTTTAAATAAGAACCTTGATCAAGATGTTCTCAAAAATAAAAGTTTCATTTTCTCCCCTCTGTTAAAAATTATTGTGTGTGAAACTTTACCCAGCTGATAGTCATACCAGTCTATAACTGTATACGTAATTTGACCTTTAACGTAATATTTAGGTTTATAAAATACTTTAAAAACATTTCCATCTTGATGTCATTTTTCTTCCATATAGAAGGTTGCTTTTAATCAATTTCCATCTGTTTGAGTGTGTGCATTATTGTAAAATTATGATTTTTGGGTTCTGACATTGTTGCTAGTATGCCTTTGCTTTAGGCTGTGCTCTCATAGTATGATTTAGCCTTAACTTCAGTGTCAGGTCTGATAATGAGTTTTCCACTACCTTTACATGATTCCATCTTGGTTTCCCTCCCCTTCCTCCTCCCCCTCCTTAGATTTGTATCTGATTCACTTGTGCTATATCACTTTACGTGTGTAGTACCTGTACAACCTCTACACTTTGACTCAGCTTTCTGGTAGAGATGCTTTTAATTTCCCTGTTGTTTTTTGTCATGCTTAAGACCTTTACCTTTGGAATTCTCCTGTGACTTCTTTTTTTTACAAGATGTTAGAAAGAAAGAATTTCCATGGGTCTTTACTCCCACTTTCTTGCTGCTCTGGAGAATAGAGTTTTTTGATGTGGTCTTTCAGTGAATGATTTGCAGAAGGGAGAGCATAGATACGTAAATAACTCTCTCGTATTACTGATGAGGCTGTTCTCTAGTGGACCAAAAAAGAAAAATAAATTATGCTAATACTTCCAAGTGTTCATCATTACTTTCTTGTATTTCTTGTTTTCTGTTTAACCTCTATAAATCCTTTTTGTATGCTCTGGATCTAGAAAGAAAGAAAGAAAAAAAAAAAAAAACTAATAAAATAATCCAAATGGTTATTTATATAAAATCTTTATCTTTCTGTCTGGAAATCAGCTAAATTTGTGAAAAAGCCTTCCTTTGAGCCTCACCGGAAGACGTAACAAATTTGCTTCATTTAACTGCACACTCCCTGCATGAAAACTTATGTAAATCTTTTCTTCTCCATCTGCAATTTTATATGTCCCTATAAAATGCTGGCATAGTGAATAGAGTAGCAGAGTCACATGAGTGGTGGTTGAATTACTTGGGCACCGTCCTGAAACCGATTTGTGCAAGGGCTACAACGACGATTGTGCTGTCATAAGCCTCATACAAAAACTTTTGCTGATTGTTAGAAGCGTTGTTTGCACAAGCTGCTTGCTTTTCTAACCTAACTGGAAGCAAAGTAAAACACAACTGCTAAAACCTTCAAAGAAGAAACTCTCAGCAGAAAATTTCAGCTGAAATTTTCAAACGTGTTGCTGTTCATGTAGTGGGGTATTCCCAAAGAGGCACTCATTTACTTTAACAAAAAAAATGGAACCGGAAGGCTATTTTTCTCCCTTCTCTGTATTTAAAGCCTTCCAATAATATTTCTGTTTCGCCACTACTTGAAGTTTTATTGCATACATGGCGTCTGCTGGCAAGTTGGAATGAAACTCCGAGACACCAGAAGAGAACCAGACCTTCTTTAGTGTCTGAAACCCAGCTCCAAATGCCTGAGCAAACATCCCATTGTACACATAGGGTCCCTGGTGAGAAACCCGGCTCCAGGAGAGAGTCCTTCCCACTGCAAGGTTTTGTGGGGAAATTTATGAGCCTGTCATTCTATCAGTTGAAAGGGTTTCCGTTTTTGGCCTAATGCTGTGAGTTTAATATCTAAAGTTTTGGAAGGGAAGTGATTTGTTTCATTTTACTTAGGCCTTTATGGGGCTGAATTATATTTCAGCAATCCCCAGTATCCATAGCTACAGTACTTTCCCACTGACACAGCAACACTTCCTGATAAAGTTCCCCATAACTCAGCCAGCAAGCTTGTCTTAACTCCAGCTTCTGTTTCTCCAGTTAAAGCTAATTGCACTTACACAGCATTGGGCTTCCCACTTCCTCCTTTTCTTGGGGTGCACAATTGCCAAGAAGAGCTATATCTGCCAGGAAAAAAAATCCTGAAAGTTGGTGCCAATTAACAAAACAAATACATTGTAACTTAATGAGTACCCAGCAGATCAAACCCGCTCTTACTCAATAGAAAGGTGGTGTAGGAGTAAATAAAGGGCAGCACTTCGCCACTGGCAGAAGGGGAGGGCATATTGTTTTCCCGGGGAATGCATTTCTCTTTTGCGTTGCTGAGTAAGACCCTGCACTTTCTCCCCTTCAGACCCTGCCCACAGCGCCTAATTAATTCACATCAATCTTGAAAGAATACATGATTAGCTGTCCTAAGGCTAAGCAGTAGCATATTGAGTCACACGCGAGAAGGCCTAGTTTGGGCACTGGCTCAGGACGGCAGGATCCACGCCAACAGAAGAAGCTAAATTGGTTGCAGGGCAGGGGGTGGGGGGCCTGCCAACTAACTGCCTCGCCTCATGGCACCATCTGCCAATTTGTAGACTGATGTTGGCATCAGATCTGAAAGAGCCACTTATCCACTTGTACAGCTATAGGCCACGAGAGCGAAAGGAGAAACGTTTTTTAAAATAAGGAGGAAGTTGACTAAAAAGCGCATCTCGTCTAGCACAATGCTTGTCAGGTTACTGTCTGCAATACTTTATCATCAGATACGGGTGTTTCTCAAGAAATAAAGAAATGAATCCATGATTATCATATTTTCATACCTCAGATTGCAAAGAACTTAAGGTTAATGCTCCCAGATGTAAAGAGTTACCTGTTTCATACATATAACATCCCATAAAATACTAAAACCCCTCAAATCTTATCCTGTGTGAAGTAGCTTCCAAAAGGTAAATGAATTCTTTGCTGATATAGTCTACTTTGGGCCTTCAAAAGTAGTCAGGTAAAGCAGAAAGGCATTCTTAAAAGAATGTAAATTAATTTCAAAGTTATTTCAGGGGTAACCTGGATAAGAACCAGACATTTCATGAAGGAACTGTAAACCACTCCTTCTCTTAGGGTCTACCTCAATTCAACGTTATGTCAATGGGATCCTAGCTGTTTGCACCTGGCCAGGAATCCTTCATCCTTGTCCATCTAACAAGAAAACTGAGCCTAAGCTTCTTAGATGCCTATCTCTGTGCAATGATTTGTATCTCAGGTTCAGTTCAACCCCATAATGGTGAGAGAACAAGTATAAATGTTGATGCTAAATGCAGGATCATCTACTATTAAGAAGAAAAGGTACTCACAAAGACATAAAATTAGTAATTGTTACATTGCTTAGATGCTCCATTTATTTCTAGACACGGTTCTGACCTTGACTTCATCTACACAGCTTTTAATAAGTTTTGTCCTAGAAATCCAAGAAACCTTTTTTCCCTTTGTAGCCCATATGGAACAATGCCAGCAAAAGAGGGGAGTCACTGGAGTGAAAAGAGAGCGTACAGGAGTCTAAAATAATGTAACACCAAAGAAAACTTATTTACTTGCAATTTCTTGTTGCAGAAGGTCAGCATAAGTCCTGTTTGACTTTTTTGGAACAGTGTGCAAGATCTATTTAGTTGTGTAAATATAGTAGCTTGAGATCAGTAAGTCCTACCACCCTAAAACTTTTCTCAAAAATAAAGAGAACATAAATGGAACGTACCTCATCTCCTTCCCCTTTCCTGGAAAAAACCCTATGGCTTTATGCAATCGCATTTATTGGTTTTGATTACTGAAATGTCCTGTTTGCACTCTCAGGTGTACACAGGTAGATAAGTTCCAGTATTACCTTGGAGTGTGCACTTGCAGGACCACTTAACAGTGGCAACTCCAGTCACATGAGGATCCCAATCAAGAAAAAGGAAACCTTCCCGCATGTGGAGACACTGCGAGAGTTCTGCACCAGTCCATGATGGGAGGCTACACAACTCATATTTCTAGTTGACACCTTACTCATAAATTGGCCTCTAGAGGCCATTGGTAACTGTCTTAAATTAGAGCAGCCTAGAGCAAAGTGCCTGAGGCTGCTTCAGTTTCCACCCTAACTGATCTGGCACGAGGAAAGTCCTAAGACTACAGAAAAACAAAACCACCTTTGTACAATCCCCAGCCTGCAGTGAGTGCTGAAGTTAACATTCAAAATTCAGTGAAGTATTTTGGAAACTAGATAGATAAACAGACCTCCAGAGCAATATTTATTGCTTCTTTTGTTTCTTTTAATGATTTTTGTACATGATACAATAACCACAAAAGCACAAAAATGTCTAAATACCTTGGACACTTGACGTTCTACTCTCTGCTGTCCCACAGTTCATTTGTGTTTTATTTTGTGTATGATCTGTCATGAGCACACACCATGTATATTATTTATTAATTAGTAAATTTTTTTCTGAGTTTTATGCTATGCCTCACCTGCACGTATTTACTATGCTGGTTAGAGCTTATAGGCACCTGTAGTGTCCTAGGAGGATTACCATTTTCTTTCCAGGTTATTACATTAGACCTATTATATTATTTTCAAAAGACATTCAAAAATGGTATAGATCGGGCTGGGAAAAGGAATGCAGTCTCTTTAATATTAAATGATAAGTATTAATATTTAATGGAGTAAAAGATACATCTTGGTTTTTGTTGCTGCTTACAGGAAAATGGGTGATGTTAATCTGCACTGAGTTACCTAGAGAATAGTCAAAGTGGTGAAAAGTATTAAAGTACAACGTGGTGAAATATCACAACTCGAATCTGTCATGTTCTGGAGACCCTGTTGTTGCTAAATCTGGTAGAACAAATAGAAATTTTTTTCAGATTTATAAAAAAGTTTGGAGGAGTAAAACAAAGCTCGCTGCGTTTGGGTGAAAGTGTCTGTCACTGAGATGACAGGACCAAAACAACAAGATATATGCCGTTTATTTTAGAGGACATGAGAAACTTATTTAGGTAAAAGTTCTTGCAATTAAGAGGTAGGAACTTTCACTAATGTGATTATTTTCGCAAATAGTGTT
>NW_010552647.1:34617-71886 GCF_000687285.1 Phaethon lepturus
GTCAAGATTTTTATCTTAATGTTCAAACCAAAGGAAACTAAAATTGGTGGAATAAATGGAAAGTCGGGGAGAAAACAGAAATGTGGAAGCAAACAGGTTATGGTGTAATGAAGGTGTGAATGTGACCCAAGAAGACCAAGAAGAAACTTAGTATAAGCAGTCACAAAGCACCCTTCACACAGCTCTTTTGCGCCTACCAATTGCAGCACATATGGTCCTTTAGCAGAGGGTCTCAGAACAGCGGGTTAGTTTACATACCATATGTATGCAATTGGTAGGCACAACGGGGTTGCGTTAAGGTTATTGCATCTGCCCTAATTCGGAATTCCCTTGTATTTTTAGGTTTATGTCGGACAGTAATGTTATTTTAACAGCTTTTGTGTTAAATTTCACATGTTTTTTTAAACAACATTATAGCTTCCTTTATTTTCTTTTTATTAATTTTGACTTTGTAATAGGGTCTCTGGAGACTTAAAATTGAAACACGTTGTAGAATGATGGCTGTTAGAAGTTCCATGCTCCCAGGAATGATTATTAGCTAAACCCTGTGCTGTCTAACTGCCGTTTATTTAACTAAGTACTTAGTATTTTGCATTTCCAGTATTTTCAGAATGTGTGTGATCTGTGGATTATTTACAGAAAAATTCTTGGGAATTTTTTTTTTCCTGAATCTCTATCAGAAATTATTTGTTTATGGGAGTTCAGTAATATGGAAATAACCAGTTCTGGCTGGACAGTGTGGTCACTGATTATACATATTTTGTACATAATGGAACCCTTACAATCAAGTTGGGTGTGATGTAATCCTTACAATCAAGTTGGATAATATACAGTAACATAAAAATTAATCTTCTACCAGTATTTTCAACAGCTACCTAAAATATTTGCAAAAATGCTTATGTGGGGTTTAGGCAAAAACACTTAAGAGATATGGACAATATTAAAATGTATTTTTGCAAAACTTCCATAAAATTGTGAAGGAATTTTGCATTATTTTTACTATTTTATAATCAGAATTCGTGTAAAGAAAATTGAATGGTCTGGAAAGAAAAATTTAATGAACTCCAATGTATACACAAATTTTCTGTTAATAATATGTCTGTTGCTCCATTTAATTTTATTTTTACCCACAGTATGTTACCCACCACCACATACAGGAGGCAAGTAGTGCTCTAATACACATATTACAAGGTGAAGTACACTTCAAACAATAACTTGTAGCAGTTACTGGAACAGTTTAAGCATTGGTTTACCTCAACTTCCTAGTGCCAGGATTAATAGTGTCTGGCAATTGCATCAATATGGTGAAAGCAACAGGAGATGGCAAGCACATTCACCTAACACATTTCAAGCATAGCTTAAACTCTTTTGTAGATGGCTTTTATGGTACACAAATAGTGGAAAATTATAATCCTTGCACTGAAAAGCTGTGGTTGCTTCTACTTTACCTTCCTTCTAAAGAGAGTGAACTCCTGCAAAGCTTAATGCAGGCCAATAGTGCAGTTTTTAAAAAGGAAAATTAAGAAATAATCAGACAGTGAAATTCCATAGCTGGTGATGACAGGCTAGAAGGCTACTGGAGTTGGGAAATACAGTACAGGACATACCCTTGAGGACATACCACAGCATATGTGAATGTAAAAGGCACTGGGACTTCACTGCTAATCAGGTCATCTCTTTTGAGATTGCAACCTATGCAAAGGATCCTTTCCCACATGACATAGCTTTTCATATTCATACCTAAAGGAGATGAGGTAGGAGTTTGATTATTTAAATTATAGCTACGCATACATTTTATATTCGCATCACCGATAGACCTAGATATCTTATATTAATCCAGAAAGTATAGAAACTTATATAAAGGCAACATGCAATTATCTAGGGTCTAATTTGTAATTTTCTGTGAAATCTGACAACAGAAAACAACTCTTGCATGGACTGAGCAAGATTTCTTCCTGAACGTAGGAAGAAAATCTCAGAGTCAGTGAGGAATATATTGTAAATTTAAATGGAGGTATCTTTAATGTGGAGAAGCAAAAAATATTCCAAAACCTCTAAAACCTTAGAGTTCAAAGACTTACTCAGTAGTTCTGTAAAATATTGGATGCTCCAAAGTTTAAACATACGTCCAAAAGGCAAGAACTTTTGCATCTGATTTCATTCAGCAGAAACAACTCCTAAAGTTAACCAGTAGGAAAGGACCAAGTCACTTTGATTTTGTCAGCTAAAGGCATGCAAAGCTGAACTGCTCTGGAGGCAAATGAACTTTTCCATGGTAAAACACACAATAAGGACTAAGGAAATAAATGTTTTCCACTATCAGCCTTCCAGGTAGTAAAATTAAAATATTTTAAACTTGTAACATTGAGCTGGCTCTTCAAGTCTCTACCAAATTCTGCAACTTTGGCAAGTACTCTCCCTGTACTGACGGGTCTCTTGCTGACTTGTGAAAGTCTACCTTGTTTATTAGTCCTCCTAAACTACTGCAAAAACGTGGACATCTTCAACATATTGAACCAGGCTTGATATGAAAGCAGGGGCCTCAGGGCCTATTGTTCCAAGATAATAGTCCAGAATAATAGAATAATGGGTAGAAGAAATAGAAAAATTGGTGCTGTGGAAATTTGAATCAAGGTCCAAATCCTCTGGGAACTGCCATAGTATGGATGGGTCTGTGCCATGGGTGTCACTTGGCACGATGTAAGTAAGAGTATTCTCATTGCAAAGGGAACTGCACAGGTGATGCCAGGAGAGGAACCTTAATATATTCCTCCTTATTCAAAGCAACAAGGGATTACTGTTCCTCACTCCACAACTTTTTATCATTGTAACTAGGTAGATCCTGTAGTTATAAGTGACCTTCTGTTCTTTTGGTTGCTGCTGCTGGTAAAGCCAAGTAATTGCCAGGTAGGTATAAACCTTCAAAATTATAGGAATTCAAAATTATTTTTTATTATTAAAATAACTGAAAAAGAGTTATATTCCCTTCAGGTTACCATTCCTGTCTCCCATCATGTTTCCCAAAGAAACCAGAATGAATTTGGCCCACAAGGGCATGTTGATCTGAAGTACTTTCATTCTGAAGGTATTTCATGCCAGATTTGTGATCTAGGAATTCTTTTCTTTACAAACCTTTTATGATTGCTCTAGGATTCCTTTTTTTAAAAAGTAGATTAGTCATTCCCTGCAGAATGCAAGCAAGAAGTTGTTAACCCTTCTTGCAAACATATTCTGAATAAAAATCTATGGAACAATGTACTTCGTGATGAAGTCCAGAGAGCAAATCACTGAGAGACAGCTTTGCTTAGTGCCAGTTATCTCATCTTCATGGCTATATTCCTAAAGTAATGTCTGTGTACAAAGGCATGTTTTTACTCACTTTCATGTAAGTACTGCCATTGCAAATAGACAATCCAGGGTGGCATATGAAAGCTGCTGGTTAGAATCATGACTATTCATTTATTCTTACAGATACTGATGTTTTTCATGAAATCTACATCTCAAATATTGTTTAAAAAAAAAAAAAGTGGCCAGAAATGGCAACATAGTTGGATAGTCAAGTTAGTAGAAGAATCTAATGAATACATATACCCAGACTAGATGAAGAGTAATTGAAAGGCTGATCAGTGGGAATTTTTTTCAAGATTAAGCAAAAAGTTTCACTATCAGGTGTTATCTTTCCTTTTCAGGACTTCCAGAGAAAAAACAGAGAGGATCTGAACTGCTTGGAAGAGTTCTTTTCAGATGTACTTTCACAAAAGCTGATAACAGATATTGCTTTTTTGAGCCATTAGGTTTTGTAGCACTGTCTAAAATTATTTCACAAAGTCTTTCAAATTAAACATTTTCAGTATATTTTATCCATCTCTTTGTGCAGTTGTTTTCTCGTTCTTAATAATTAACAAGATGTATTCAGCCAGAGTGTAAATGAAGCTTAATGAAAAATGTTTTCATTTACTCAAGATTAATTTTGTTGCCAGTGTTTGTTCCTCACTGTATTTGAAATTTATACCAAGGCGGAGGGCTTTGCACAAGACCCCTCATATTTCTTAAGTCTCCAGTTTGGTGGGCAAAGCCAAAGAACAGAGTGCTTCTGTCTTCTGTTGCAAATAGGCAGAGGTGAGACTCCCTTGTGGAAGAGCTGGGAGAGGGGCCATGGAATTCATTCTAGCTCACTTCAGACATATTTTACAGGCTGGAAAAAGTTGCCGGGACAGGTATGCACTCAAACATTCGAGTTCAAGGAGCAGTGGGTTGAATCTGTTCCCCCTGCTCCCGCATGTTGCCCTGATACCTGCGCAGAGGAGTGAATGTCGGCCAAGCTTACGTCCTGATCCAGAGAAAGTGTACTGCTCAGGCCAGAAAGCTCAGCATGTGCATTGAGCTGAACATAATGTGAGATTAAGTTCTCTCTTGAAAAGGGGTCCTGATGGGAATTTGCAGGACAAAAATGAATAGTGACAGCAGTAGTGGACTGTAAATTGTAGGCCCCGGGAGAGATGCAGCCATATTTTTTGAGCTGGTACTCTTTTGCTAGAATATACATAGTCAAATTCTTAAAATCTATTAAAACAATGTAAACCCATTTCACTTAAAAGGAGGTCTCATACTCTATTAATAAAAGATATCAGTGTCACACTGCCAGGTTTCACTGTCTTTTAGAAGTCTGTGCTCCCAGACATGGCCCGTGTTGGTTACTGCCTGGATACTCGAGTAAAAAGATCTGGACATAACAAGCTGGCCTTAAGTTTATGTTGGTCTTTATTGACCAATGGAATGTATGTCAAAACTCTCCACTCTTGAAGCTCTCACAGAAGAAGAAATAATCTTTTGCTTGTGGATACAATGCCTACTGCAATGTGACACTTGCTCATGATCAGTGTGCCCAGGCATTATGGCATAGAAATAATAATAATGACAACAGTAATAATGATATTATTACAAGTAAGTTACATAACCCACAATCAGTCCTAAAAAAGGGGCTACACAGTTGCTAAGCTGTCATCACATTGCCTGGTCCAGGAGTATGTTAATGGTTCCTGGATTTCTCCCAAAGAAATCCTGGGCTGGATTTTTATGCAGTATACACAAACTGTATTCTATAGATTCTAGATACATTGGCCTGAGATACATTGTGCAACTAGGCTGATTCATCTGAAATTCATTTCAACTCAGCAGCTCTTTAATTTTCAGAAGCCTTTCCTGATGTAACATGCTAATTTATTACATCAGGAAATGCTAAGCAAATTTAAACTAAGCAATTCATACAGCAGCCTGGTTAAACCTTTTTCCAACAGTATTCTGTTATATCCTTAAGTAGGGTTTTATCTGTGGGGTTTTATCAGTGTGGGCCCATGTGAACCTCATGAGGTTCAAAAAGGCCAAGTGCAGGGTCCTGCACCTGGGTCAGGGCAACCCCCAGTATCAGTACAGGCTGGGGGATGAGGGAATCAAGAGCAGCCCTGCCGAGAAGGACTTGGGGGGACTGGTGGATTAAAGGATTAAAAGCTGGACATGAGCCAGCAGCATGTGCTCCCAGCCCTGAAGACCAACTGTATCCTGGGCTGCCTCCAAAGAAGTGTGGCCAGGAGGTCGAGGGAGGTGATTCTGCTCCTCTGCTCCTCTGCTCTGTTCTGCTGAGACCCCACCTGCAGTGCTGCATCCAGCTCTGGAGCCCTCAGCACAGGAAAGACATGGACCTGTTGGAGAGGGGTCCAGAGGAGGCCACAGAAATGATCAGAGGGATGGAACACCTCTCCTGTGAGGACAGGCTGAGACAGTTGGGGTTGTTCAGCCTGGAGAAGAGAAGGCTCCAGGGACACCTTATTGCAGCCTTCCAGAACTTAAAGGGGGCTTATAAGAAAGATGGGGACCGGCTTTTTAACAGGTCCTGTAGTGACCACGGGTAATGGTTTTAAACTAAAAGAAGGTAGATTTAGACTAGATCTAAGGAAGAAACTTTTCACTGTGAGGGTGGTGAAACACTGGCACAGGTTGCCCAGAAAGGTGGTAGATGCCCCATCCCTGGAAACATTCAAGGTCAGGTTGGATGAGGCTCTGAGCAACCTGATCTAGTTGAAGATGTCCCTGCTCATTGCAAGGGAGGTTGGACTAGATGACCTTTAAAGGTGCCTTCCAACCCAAAGACTCTATGGATTCTATGATCTAATGCACGTATTCCATATATTTATCTGCATTTTATAGGTAGGATTAGTTCAGAATCAGTTTGCCAAATAGCCAGAAATCTCAGGGAAAAGCACTGCATGAATAGATGTTAAGAGAATTTTATGGGAGGGAATAAATGCCCTATACTTACCCTAAACAGCTTATACCTCCAGCTGTACCCATGACAAGTGTAAAACAGCTATTGGGTAAGTGGTATATGTAATGCATTTCTTACAGTGATTACAGATCTAACTGACCATAATACCTTCACATATGTAGAAATCCCAAACAACCACAGGGTTATCTTCTCAGCTATGTGTAATTGAAGAAAGTTAGTCATTAATTTCCAGAATTATTCCACAATCATTTGGTGCCTCCCAGACTGACTGTTGAAGGCTTTGTTTTGAAAAATGGCACTTTTCAACTCTCAGCTTCTATTTGCACTGGAAGAATGACTTTTCCAGCATTTTAAATTCCTGTTTTGGGACCAGATTTTTTTTTTTTTTTTTTTTTTTCGTCTTATATTCCAGCACACATTTAGCCCTTGTCAGATTGAAAGGTGTCTCTGTCAGGAAACATCATCTGAGAGAACACAAGATACTTCACAGCACAAAAAAAAGGTGTGGTGGAGGAGGAGAGAAAACATCAGAAGCATTGCAAAAATGCCTCTTTGTTTTGTGTTCCACAGCTTTAAAACTTTTCAGCAGCTTTGAGCCATTAAAAAGTGTAACTCGCTGACAACATTTTACATGGAATTTCAGCTTTGTGTGATTTGAAACAGCTGAAATAATAACTCCTAAATGAGAAGATTATAATACTGAAAGGAATATAAGTACGTATTGTACTAGCAGCACCTCTCTGTTAATGAGTAGTGTAGACCAATTAATGGGATAGCTAATCTTTTTGTTTGTACACAAAAGCAATTTTGTCTCTATATCTCTTTTCCACTCTTTTGCATCCTGGGAAACCTTGGAAGAAAAACGTTTCCTTCTTAAGAGTTCATTTGCTCCTGCTATTTTTTGCTTACCTGAATTGAAAATGTTTCTTTGGCACTGTCATCAGATTTATTTTGACCCAGCTGCTATTGCAAAATACAGGCTTAGTAAACAAAGATGCTGTTTTCAAGCAAATGCCCTTTTCTGTAAAGAAAACAAGACAAATAGATAGAACAGAAATAGTGCTGTGTTTGCTGAGAATGGTTCTTAAAGTTTGCCATGAGGTGTCAGCAGCTCTTTAATTTTTAGAAGCCTTTTCTGACATTAGGATCTCACAGCAATTTACACAGCAACTTGCTCAAACTCTTTTGACAGTGTCAGAATATTTTCCTAAAATAAAGATTTCTGTTTCAGAAGTCCTTAAATGTTGTCATATGAGTTACACAAATGAATTTGTCTATTTGTTATAAATACAGTTATACCTGCAAATAAATTACAAAATAAATGCAAAATAAATGCATAATGTTTTTCTTCTAATTAGCTTAGTTAACTTGCCTGCTGTCCAGCATGTTCGCTACCTCCACTAGGTTCAAAAATGTAACATTTCTGTGAAAATGCAAATTTCACAGTATTATGAAAATCAGTTATAATATACATCAAGAATGTCTTGGAAATAACATGTTTAACAAACTTTAGGAACTACTGTGGATTTTAGACTTAACATGTTAGATTTCCGTGCAAATACTCTATCTTCAGCTTTCCCCAGGTGGCAATGTGTATTAAGGAATGGACGCTTATGTCTGGAAATGCTATTCTTGTCATTTTTATTTTCCCAAGTTAATTTAGCTGATGAATGTAATATTAGTCTTGGGTTTAGGAATACCTTCACAGGGAAAGTAGAACTGGAGAAGGACCATGACAACGGTGTTTCTTAATATAGTGGGCTCTGGGTAAGGCTAAAACTTTAACCAGGTTTAAGAGATTAAATCAAATCCTATATTCAGGTCAGCTAACTACCACTACCTACCACTATGTTATCATGCGCCTTGAATACATTGAAATGAAAGTTCAACCAGATAATTTGGTCTTGAAAAGTACTATCCTAAAATGAAAGTCTGTTACAGAATGAAGTGTATTCCCACACCAAACCACTGCAAAGTTGCCGGAATTGACCTTAAATCCTGTCATTTTGTTTTCAGATGTTAGGGCTTACCCTTCCTGTTAAACCTGAGAGTGCCTCTTACATTCAGTAATAAACCTTACAGTAGTGCTATTCCACTGATCTGGCCAAAAATTCAAGATGTTCTACAAGCCTGGACTCTTAACATTTAAAGTACCGTTCAGTGTAGCAGCACTGACACTTCACGGCAATCTGGGTCTGTACTCACACCTGGAGATTTCACTGTACATCACAGAGAAAGCAGTGGGGTTCAGCCTGATCACCACATTTTTATTCCGAATGATATCTGATGGGAGTCAAGACATGGAATGTGGGCAGAGAACACTGAAGTATTTTTAATCATTTCTCTTTCTCTTGAACACATGAGACGAAGGAAGGTGTGAGGAGGATGTGGCCCGAGCTAGCTAGCCTGTATTACCGTCTAGCATGTGTGGAAAGTGATTTAAGAGCAATAGGTCACGCTTCACTTTGAAGTTCAGATACTGCCACATCTTTCTGAAGACATAATCCTGCAAAGTGCTGAGCGCCCTGGCTGAAGGCCAGGAAAACACATAAACACATGCTTAACTCTAATCATAGGACTAGGCCCCTCGTGTTAGAGTTGACATGTGCTGAAGTGCTGGTCCGGATCAGCGACAGAAGGTTCAGCATCCTTCAGGATTCATTCCTCAGCCAATAAACTAGACGCCACAGCTTAACAGTAAGCCTTGGACTCTGTTTACATTTCCTGCTTGCATTTTAAAAAATAAAACAGTGGTTGTTAAACACAAAAAATCCTTACTTCTTTGAGAAAATTGACATAGCGGAGGCACAAAAGTGCATTTTAATAGACACAGGCAACAAACAGGATACTCACTTCATTTGGCTGCATGCAAATCCCCTCTTTCCCAAATAATCCCTTAATGGCCTGCTAGCACATAGCATATTCAGGGTCTGTTTATATGGCAAACAGAAGTCTTGTCTTCAGGAGCTGGATTTTGCAATGGTCTCGGGTAGCAGTACTCTGTTCCGGGCCAGAAGATCTTGGGCTGAACTTTCACTGCAGGACTTAAATTCATTCCCACTGTTAAATAGGAAATTTTGCCACTTTCGAATGGCCAAGTAGTCACTGCCGTTTTCTTCTGATTGGTTCTGGCAGATGAGGCAGGTAAGAGCTAAAACTTACTCTTACAAAAAGTTGGGTTTTCTAATGGGCTGAAATTCAGGCCTGCCTAAAAAGAGTTTATATCCTTAAACTGTGAACACAGACGGTGGACCTGGGGTGCCTAGTTATGAACTAGGCTTTCATGTCTGAAGAAAATTGCAATGAAGGTAGAAGACAATTCTACAGACAACTGTGCAATATTAAATGCAGCTACAAACCTCCACTTTTTCCTCTCCAGGCTATGACCCTCCTTTTACCATCAACAAAATGTTCTCCAAAAGGATTGTTACAGGCAGCATTAGGACAAGGTGAAAATGAACATACCTCAGTCCAACTAAATCAGAACTAAAAGAAGAGCTTAATGTGCTCACAGATCATGTGAATTTCTCCATGGAAGCTTGGCTTAAATTTGCTTTGGCTACTAAGATCATAGGAAAGCTCTTTTTGAAAGTTTTTTTCTAAATAATTGGAAACTAGCTGAAACAAGATTAAACATAAATTGTAAATGTTATTGAATCAATTATTAAGGCCTAACAAACTTAAGAAAACTCTCTAATTGTTTTAATTAAACGTGTTTTTTCTGGCACTAAATGCACTGAAGTACTATCAGAAAAGCAATACTAACTGACAGTAGGAATTATCTAACTCCATGCAAAAATCTGTTCCTGCAAGATGTCTTTCTGTCAAACTCAATTTTACAAGCAGAAGAGGATGACCTAGGCCTTGAGACCATTAGGTACTTATCAGATGGAACCAAAAGAACTTCCAGATGTTCCTGATCCAATTTTGCATGAATATGAGAATGAGAAATTGTTTCCTATGTGGTACTGTATCTCTTTCTACTGTTTCCAAACAGTACGAAAAGAACGATTATTTATTCATTAATGTCATTTTCTTTCTAAAGATCTTTGGAAGTGCTAACCAAGCATGGTAAAACCATGTTGATTTTTGTTTCTTGGAGCATAGTTATCAGCAAATGATAGTAAAACCAGGAAATATTGTTTTGTGTCTGAGACATTAAACTCTCTCTCAGAAGTCCAGAATCAGGGAAGTCACCTTTTTGTGCTTCATTCTTCAGCTGTATAATGGGAATTCCCTTTTCTAGCTTAATGTGTTTCTGAAAGGGATTATAGGTCTCTGGTACCCAACCCTTTTGGGAAAAATTGGTTGGACTTACAATGTCCATTCCAGGCACATACTTCTCTTTAGATTTTAAATTCTTGAGGTTTCCCTTACTATGAATTGTTAGCACCTCATCATATTTAGGCTTCTCACTCCCAGGCACCGTTAGAATAAAATTACTGAATAACAGTAGTTTTCTCCATTCACTCTACAGTATTAGAAAATTACATTACCTTGCACTTAATTCAGAGGCAGAACCCCAAGGAACAGCTGGTACTTTCATATCTTCTGCCATCCATTCTGCCCCTTTGTACTGTTACTCCATGGTAGTGTCTGAAAAACACACGTTGTATGACTGTAGTTAGAACATCTCTGCTGTTACCAAGCTTCACAAGTAGAAACACCACTGATTTCTGTGCCCTGAGATTGCTTTTTGGGGGGAAGGAGAAAAGGCTGAATCAAGGATGGAATTTGTAAACTGATTCTGCTTAACTTGATCTGATTGTGTGAGGGAAGTTATTTTAGAGCATTTCCTTTATTTTTCTTAAAAGAGTAGCCTAAAAGGATCTTTTACAGGGATCTTTTTCATATTCTGTTTTTGTTTAGCTGTCATCTGCTGTCAAAGGTGTTCACACAGACCTGAACTATGAGTTGTGGCACTGTGGTAAACTGCCTCCTTTGGAAGACTTTTAGAAGCCCTTCTTTGAAGGTTTGGCCTTTAGCCTATGAGGGTCAAAACACATTTGGGAGCTTATATTATTTGTCACCAGGGAGAGCCTAGGGTAAACCTAGAAGCACATTTCACTTCAGAATCCACATGATTAAAATTAAAATAGTATGTCTGGTATGTACACAGAAAAAAATCATCGGATTTTCTTCTGTATCTTCAAATAGATCCAGCCGGCAATTAATCCAGAATACTATATATAATGTCTGTAATATGTGTGTCAATATGTACATATATAACTGTGTATATAAAATATATGCAAAATTTCCACGTCAGTAGATAACAGCATTAATATATTAGTCCTACAGAACTCTTCGGGTAAAGTCCTGATTGCCTAAGTTTGAAACTTTGCAATTGTCTGTGGAACTTGTGTAGCCAGCTCCACTGGAAATGATGATTTACAGATATTTTAGCTCCAAGTTACAAAAAGTAGCTTTGTCATAGGATATTGTTACAGAACTGGTAATGAAATTCAGCACAAGGGTGCCTCAAATGTACCTTTCGTGTACAGAGTGAGCTTTAACTTTCAACTTTGATATCCAAAGCATTGCCAGAAAGGATGCATTCGTCATGAACTGGTCTATGACATATCAAAAAGAGACAATTATTGCACAACAGTAATTTTTAGCATCATTGTCAATCACTCATCTTCAAAGCCGACAGGACTGGTAGGAGAATATAACAGTCCTGTAAAATAAAGCTCCTTACATTTTAAAGCAGCCAAAAATTGTACTGTAAATTTAGGACTAGATTTTAACAGTATGAGAGAATCTCGAGGTACAGTGGGGTTGGCCCAATTATTTTGCATTTATTCTCTGTTCTGTCCAGGGAACTACTAAAAAGAAAAGGTAAGACCAGAGATTTCTTGTACTCTAGGTGCATTATGTAGCTGGTATGAGCTGAAACAATTCAGAGCTCTAGATCTGATGCTCCATATCTCCACATACTAAAATGCAGAAGAAATTAAGTAAGGAGGAGTAAAATTCTTCCAGAACTGACCTATAGAATTTGTCATAAACTTTGCTCTAGTGTATTGCACTGCACGCAACAGTTGGAGTCACGAACTCAGAAAGCAGGAGACTTGTGTTATATTACTTACCCTGTCATTAATCTGTTGCGCAGTCTAAGCAAGTCGCTTGCCTTTGTCTGTCTTGATTCTCTTTCTCCCTTGTCTTTTCTGTATGGAATATTAACTTTTTAGGATTAGACTGACAGACTATATTCTGATCATATATGTGCTAATGCCAGCCCTAGGACTTCAAGTGCTGGATCAAAAATATCACAGCTGCATGATACGAAACTCTTACCCAGTATAAGCTCACTCTGAAGGTACAGGTTTTGTTTGTTTGTTTGTTTGTTTGTTTGTTTTCCAGAACAACCTTGTATTAGCAGCCTGTATGTACACTAGACCTCCTCACCACCTCCTCTCTTTACCTTATTGGCTGTGGTGTTTGTTCTCATATCATGGGAAAAGCTGGTTTATAGTACAAAATAAGGTCATATTCTGTGGTCTGGTTACATCAACTGCCCTACAGTTGTGTGTCCAAGCCTGACCTGGACCTGTACAGCTGAATGATTACCAGCTCAGATCTGGTACCATAGCAGATTGGAACAATTTTCTCATGCAGCATCTTTGGGGTCCAGGCTGCTTCTGGAACTTTTAGATGCTGATAGAACAATTGCTTCTAGAGCAAAATTAAGAAACTTTTGTTTGAGTTAGTTCTTTGAGATGTTCTTAATTTATGCTAGTGGAAGAGAGTTACCTTTCATGTTCTTTTCAGATTACTTTCATGTTCTATAGGTGAGAAATAAGTATCTTTATGAGCATACATTTTGATTGTTGGCTTTTAAAAGTATCATATTTTTCTTTCATGTTTAAAAAAATACTTTGGATTCTTGCATTTCTTTGTGCTGTGGGGTTTTTTTAAAGGAAAATGTAGGTCCATTGAATAACTCTTGAGATTCACAGAATGACTGATATTTTTGACAGAGATTATATAGTATTGACAACATGAATGTAAAATGAAAATGTGAGATGTAACATTTACTAATAGCTCAATAAATTGATCACTGGAAATAGTTTCTCTTAAATAAAGTAACAGAGACCCATCCCCCCTTCACTCCCTCCCCTCTCTTCCTTCAGAGAAGGAGAATCACAATTACACCTCTGGGAAAGAGGTCTAGTGTTCACACTTCATCAAAGGAGGATCAAACACTTTAAACTGTTCTTTTTTAAGTTAATAGTTTCCAGACTATCATTAGTCATTTCTTATTTTTAAGTGAGAAACATCACTCTACGGAAAATAAAATCCATATCCAAAGATTGCAAAAGTTTGACCTGTAATCTAGAAGACATCTTTTATTGGGACTTAAAAACTTCTATAGGTTGGAAATACTGGCAAGTTATCGTCTTTTTGTGCTCAATATAAGTTTTTGATGCTTCTGTTTTGCTGTTGCTCTTATTGTTCATATAGGAAGTAACATTCAGTGTGATGTTTTCTAGCTAGATTAAACAGCATTGCCCAGTCTGGATTTAACAAAGTATTGTACTGAATTATAAATGCAAGTCATTGTATGATAAACTTTTATTGAGACGTGGAGTCTTTTTATGTGTTCCTTCCATCCCTCTGTGTTGCCAAGGCGACCATAAAGAGACAAACCAGCTTAAAATGTAAATAACCATTATCCTTGAATATTTCAAATTCATAATGTCTGCTGAGTAACATTAGAACTGTCAGACTTATAGAAGTAATCATACCTGAAAGATCCCGCAGCTTTTAGTTACATATCTCTTAACATTATAGCCTCACAAGAAGGCAAGCCACTGAATTATGGAATTATGTTTTTCCTCCCATAAGTTGTAATGCATCAGTATTCTATTGTAAGAAAGAAATTCTTCAGAAAAAGTAAATTCAAGCTAAGACTCAGAATTACTGTGATGTCATACTATGATGACAGACTCTGACAATCAGTCTTAATCTGATAACCTTCAATGTACAATTTTTATAGAAGTTCACCTGACTGTCAGCAACTAAACTGCCATCAAGCACTGGTTTAGGCTTTCTTTCAAACATTTTTTCATTTTCCAGATTTCAGCTCTATGAAAACAAAATGCTCCCCAAAAAGACATAAATGAGGTGTGTCACTTCAAGGAGACTTCAGAGCTGAAAATCTCAGTGTCACCATATTCATTCCTCACATGCTGTACCACAAATGCTGTAGGGGATGCCCTATTTCCCTCAGTTGAAAGACTGGGTTCCAGAGTTCAGTAGATGACAGAGAACATGTGCAGCTTCCAGAAATGGAACAGAGCTCAGGCAGAAGATCTCTAAAACCATTTCCTAAAAGTGTAAGCTTCCTAAAATTATTTAAAAAAAAAAAAAAAGATTTAGTAGATATACATACTGAAGAATCAATGTTTTCCTTGCTTTTCAGATGGAAACAAGTGGAGTTTTCAAAAATCGCACCGTAATCACATGTATTTACATCTTTATGCTCTTTTAAAGATATGACTCTCTAATGCAGATCAGCCAGTGACTTAAGCACTGTGTGTTACTAGGCTTAATTTTTTGCTACTTTCCAAGCTTTTAAGTACTGCTCCTGATGCTTGGGCAGAGTATTTAGAGCAGTCAATTCCTACAGAGACATCATGTGAGTTCAGGAAACTAACATGCTTACTTTTTAAGATCCATATGGCATGGAAGGGAACAAGATTCCTATCTCTGTGACAGTCTGCTAGCTATGGCATTTTCTTGGGAAGCAAAAGAGTAAAATTCAGAGTCCTCCTCCAACAAAAATTACCCTTTTCTGACTGTTCAGAACAAAGACTCATCCAGAAGCTTGCATGCAGGCAGGCTGGAATTCAGCTTCTCTTGTTCTTCTGCCCACCTCTGCTATGCAGGATGGGATTCCATGGGTTTGGTATGTGTTACAGTAATTGACCTGTAGGGAGCTGAGGTTTTCCTCACCTCCCAGGAAAGAGGAACAGAGTACTTACAGTGTTGCATCATGGTGACAGTCAATACATGAGCATCTGTATGGGCATGGTCCCATGTTCATACCACCATTCTCCTTTGGGGTTATTAGGAAGTGGTGGAGCTTTCCACATATGTGCATAAAAAGGGGATTCTGCATTTACATTTTTTCCCTTAAGCATAGCTATATTCTGCCGTTAGATTTGGGAAGCCAAATGAAATAAAAATTTGTTTCTACAAAGGTTAGTTTTTCTTCATACCACTAAAACAACAGGGAAAAAAAAAACACCATAAGTTTTTGAAGGGCAAGGTGAGCAAATCTCTTCAGAACCAGAGATGAGGTCCAGAGTAAGATGAGGCAGGATTGAAGAGAGACTAAAAGGGACAAGGTAGAAAGAGCAGCCAGGAAGAAGGAAATTCTCTCGAATGCAGCTACAGGTATCATATACAATTAGAGGAATGGGTAAGTGGTGATCACCTCACATAGCAGATGGAGAAACTTCCATTAGTACACTGGCAGTCAAGTTCTCAGGTGATAACATCTTTAAATTTCATTTAATTGTTCTTAGTTAGAAAGAAATTTAATAGGTCTGGTGTATTCTAGCAATTAAAAAATATACAGAGAAAAAGGATATGCAACAATTTTTTTCCTCAAAATGAGGATTGTAAAATTCTTGCCAATTTTTAGATAAACGGGTACGAGCCTGTACACTGGAAAAATGGCAATATGTGTCCCCTAGCACTCTTTAGAAGTGACCAAACTTTGTGTCAGCAGCCAAAATAGCTTTCTAAGGCGCGAGATAATCATCCCTCAGATTGGGTGTGACTTCGTCTGCCCCAGTGACTGGATCAGTGCTGCCAGAAACAGTTTGTAATGTGATGGAGGGCTGCTCTGAGCAATGATGGAGGGGAGGGCAAACAGGGTGGGAAGGAACAGCCAGCTACTGCACAACAGATATTTTATAGCAGGGATTCACACTGAGAGGCTGTTGAAATAGTGTTCAGTGAATGGCAGTGATTGAAATACTATTCTTATTGTACACGCAAGGACCGATTCAGATAGGGCATAAGCAGGTGCAGCTTCATTGAAGTCAATAGTGCAGCACCCACTGGGCCTGAATTTAGCTCACAGTAGGACTTGCTGTGAAGTGTATTACGCTAATGATAGCTGTGGCAACACACTGCTTTCTGCATGACCTAGATGCATTTGCCCCACATAGATGTTTTCACACCAAGACAGTGTTGTTTCTGCATTTCTTACCAGGAAGAAGATGAAATTGAGAGATGCATTTTTAGGCTCTAGGTTATGCCTTTCTGTGGGTTTTAACCCATTTATTGAAGGTTTATACAGGGCCCTTCGTGGTTAGCAGGCCGATAAGAATTTTGCAAACAGGATTTCTAAAGCCAGGTACATATCAGTAGTCTCCTGAAGTGAACTCCAATTCTCTATTCAATTGTTCAACCATTTTAGCTCACCATACACAGTTTGTAGAGACAGCTTATTTTTTTTACCAACTCCTACCCTTAATACTTAGTTACTGAGAACCAAATTACTCATTTCTTCCTCAGTCAAATAGGGAATCCCTATGTTTAAGGCTTGGGAAAGAAGTTTTCCCAAGATACATAGATAAAAAGACATTTTGCTGGCAAAACTCTGGTTATCAAGGTAGAGCATGCACTTACAGACTTGCCATCTTTAAGGTGAAGTACAACCTGTTTACCTGATTTTTAGTGTTTTACCTGGATATAAGGGCCCACAAATGTATTCAGCTTTATAAAGCATTATCAAGCACTATTTCTATTTCAAGGGATATTCAGATAATCAAAAGGTTACGGCTTCTGTGGAAGCTGTGCAAGACTTCACAGCTTGGTTTTTTGGAGGCTTTTTTTTTTGCTTTATTTTAACATACATGATAAATGTATTTGATCCATGTTGGCTCCTTTCCTGTGAGCCTGGATGTCTCCACCTTCCACAAAACGTATTGTTCTGTTCTGCTTTCATGTTTCCTTTTTATTCTTCTAGCAAGAAAAACATGGGTAACTTTTAAACAGTGGTTGTTTCCTAAAAGTGCAGTGCATTTATTGAGTATATCATGCTTGTCCGAATAGTCCATCCTTTCTTTAGTTCCAAACTATCACATTAAAATCTTCTATAATGTGCTGTATCAGAAAAAGTTGTACATAAAGGAACGATAAATCTGATCAAATAATTGTAAAAATAAATATATGAGCAGCAAATAACCTCAATATTAAATTCAATAAAAATAACATTCAAAAGAATATGAAGTAATTTTTATTTCTGATTAATTAAGCAAGCATTTGATTAGAACTGAAGTAGACTACAGCTAAGTTACAGAGCATGTTGTATCCATCAGACTTCTTTACCTCACTTTCTCAAATTTAAATTATGGTACTGGTTGATCCAGTAGGATTTACTGGATCCTCTCTAGTCCCTCTGTGTATACTTTCAAATCACTTATCAAATGACCTTCTCAGCACAGATTGTGATTCAGATCTACAGGAGGCATCTACACCAAAAATCAGTGTAGGCGCGGAATGGAAATACGGTCCTCGTTTGTGCCACAAGGTGTGTCTTTGCACATTGCAAGGAGGATCATCCAGAAAAGGATGATACAAATGGTTATACTTAGCTGTGGTGCCCAGCTAGAACAACTTGTTACAGAATGGCAAATTAATTACTTTTGTAAATCAGTTAACATGTTTACATGCATTTTAACAAATGTCGTTCTGATCTGTATGTAATGCCTGTGCATTAAAACTACTATATTACACAGCATTCAAAGACAGCAGTGATGTCAAAATTAATAACTGATAAAAAAAAATTAAATTAAAATCAAATGATACACGAATGAAATGTTACAGTGATGAAATGAATAGGAAATTGATTTCTTCCACAAAATAATACATTTTGACTTCTTTCATTGAAGAGAAAACATTTTTGATAAATATTTTAATATTGAAAACCAACATTTTTTAAAAGAAATTTTATTCACCCTTCCAATTTGTTAGTTTCCTCATGGAACTGTGGAAAGAAATCACCACAGATTTTATCAGTTTCATGCAAAATTTATGGAACTTTGTTATAAGTCTCTAACCTTTCTTATTTTAGGACTAAAAGGTGGAAACTTAGGCCTATCATGAGTTTCAGTCTCTTACATACCTGTTTAAAATTGTCATGCTGTGAGAAATCAGATTTTTGCATTTAATGCTGATACTTGAAACATTTTTAATGGTTTTAGATTCATCGGAGTTTGTGAAGATTAAAGTGTTGTGCTGCTTTGGCAGTTTTGTGCTTGGATCTGAAAGGCAAGCTTGCATCTGTAGATGTAAGCATTTCAGCTTGTGTTACATTAATTATTGTACTTAAAAGCAGATTTTCAGATGCGCTTGATTAAAATCCAGAGGTATTTAGTTTACTAATATTCTTACAGTCACTTGAAAAAATACATCCTTAAAGGGACTAAAATCCAGTATTCTATTCAAAACCTTCGATTTTATGTACTATAATTGTGAAAAATTTTGTGTCCCTGTTATATTTATGGAACAATGACATAACATTCCACATACGTTAGTGCATGTTGAGTCTGGGATATTCCAATGCCCGTCGTTGTATAATTGGAGATATATCAGGATGTGAAACACTGAAGACTATGCAGAAAGTTGTAGCAGAATGGGAGAATCACAAGTTACAAACCCAAACAATAAGCAGCAGGGTGTTCCAGAGCAAAAAGACCGCTGAGTGAGTAGGATTTCACATCATGAACCATGGCCGAAGAATGAAACATGGATGAAGAATATTTCTTTATGGGCTTGTAAATAAAATCGCCAGTTGCTGCAGTATGAAAAGCTTCCTGGGATAGGAACTACACTGCAAAAAAACAACCGTGAGGGCTGCATTTCTTACACTGCCAAGGAGTTCCTTGTGTGGTTGAATTGCTTCATCGTGTTGACAGTAGTAAGAATAAAAACACGTATCTCAAACAGCGTACTGCTTTTTTCCTTCAGGTTTATTGGACCTTGAGTGATTTTTTTTTCCTCTCTCCAAGTCAGGAAAAACTATTAGGAAAGAGATAGATTTCTCTAATGAGCCTACAGGTAATGCAAAATTCATATGCCTCCACCTGCAGCTGGGCAAAGCATGATATGGTACACAAATAAGAAAGGAAATTTTTCCGTGGTTTTTCAGAGGCAAGAACCCTGCTTACTACTGGGCATCATGACCCACTTGTTCATTTTTAGGAAGAAGTGGATACTTTCCATGGGAGAAGCTCAAGCATCAGATTTGCTCCTTGGAGCATTAATAAAAGGGCTTAGTTAGCTTCATCTCATTATTTTACTATGAGTATTGACTTTGGCCTAGAGTCATGTATAGATAAAATGGTGCGAGGGCTTGTCCTAAGTGATTACTCAGAATTACAAATCATTTCACATGTAACTGAATACTGCAGCCTAGCTGGCACTCTGCCCCTTGCTTTTCCCACCTTCAGCCCTCCAGCATCCCCCTCTCCCCCCACCCCTGCCCCAATAAGAGAACGAATCCAGCTTTGGTTAAGTGGGCAGTTAATCTTATTCATTGAAAGTGGAATTTTAATTCACCAGCATGAGGAGGACATACAAGCCTATCACACAGCATTACTCCAATAAAAATTTCAGAAAAATAGTTAATGGGTAGCCTGGTAGCAGGGAGGCAACAAGGAGCATGTAACTGCGTATGTGCCCTTTCTCTAACAAAGTAAACTCTAATAGACAGAACTGGGCGGGGGGGGGGGTAGTAATTGGCTGATCATGCCCGATCATGTAAAAGGTTATCCACTAAATGTGTGTGTTTTAAAAAGGAACGAGCAAGAAAGTGAGAAAGATAAATTTTACTAGCACTGGGATTCTAAAAGCCCATTATTTTTAAGAGTGCAGAGAGGATCAATAAAATAAAGAGACACATAAAAGCTCAAGATACTCTTGGTACATCCAAATGAAATAAAATAGAAGGTGCAATGTTCAACTTCCAGAGTACAAGATGGGAGATGAGAAGACAGTCTTTTAGGGATATACCAGGTTTCCTGACTGCATCTTCTGTGGTATATTACAGCAATTTTCCCCTGAGGAAGACCCTAGCATTTTGTACAAGGTTTGTTTCATATCTAGACTTTGTGTGAAGGAAGAAGAATCTTGAACCACTTACTTTGCACAAGTACCTATGAGCAAGGATGTGATTTAATATATATTCCTGCTTAGTCAGATATCAAATTCCCATAAGGTCACAAAGCAGATTTTTCTCCCAGTTTAGTACAGCTCTAAACAGAATAAAAATGCTTTCTGTCAACCACATGGTATATAAAGTAATCAAATGCCTGAAAGTGCCTGCTCACAAAGGAAAGTCAGAGTTCCATAATAAAAAAGACTTAATAAATTTTTATTTACATATTATGGTAAGATGTTTTACGGTAATATGTCTTCGGTACCATTTTTGCTTATGATTATTTCTACATCAAAAACAGATTAAAATACAGAATCCATACAATTTGAGCAAAACAGACCTTGCTTACTTTAGAACTATAATACTGACATCTCAACTGTATATTTTACACTTGGTTTTGTAAAGAATGAACAAAACACCCCAATTACAGCAAACTACTTAAGGAATGCCAGTGAAGCTTGGTCCTTGCTTGGACATATTGATGATAATGGTCAATATTAACAATATTTCATGGATTTATAATTGCAATAATTGCTTTACTGAGGTGTATGCATTTTTTGGAATTGAAGGATCATATTGGTTTTCCTGTTCAGTTGCATTTCATACATGAATGTTTGGGCTCTTTAAATACACTTAGCTCTCTACAGTGGAAATAATTGTAATTTATTTTCTAAATTTGATCTGAAGGGCTCTACTGAAAATAAACATTTTCAGCAACTGGGAAAGTAGCTTCATAGAAATAATTTTAAATTTGGCTTTTTGTTTAAAGCATCAAGATTTATGCAGCTCACAGGCCTGTGTTTAACCCCTTAGTGGGATCAGCTCTGTTGCTTGCACCATGACTACATAAGTCTCAGAAAACTGTGCCTCCTGAAAGAATCAGCTAACCTTGCCATTTTGGGAGATAATCTGAAGAGCTTTCTTGACAGGCTGTGGCATGGACTATATCTGTTTATTATAATTATTATAACTAGCCGAAGGTCCATTATGCAGTAATATATACTCAATAAATCATTTGCCAGTTGTGGTTGCTCCACCTGTCAAATCTTATGTCAGTTAACTACTAAATGTGTGTGTGTTTTTGTGGCGGTGGTCTAATCTCCTTCCATTTCTTCAGTGATGTTTAAAGAATTACTATGCTTAATTTGCAATTTTATCATAAAAATCGTCTCTTCTCATCTAAATGGAGAAACAGATGAAAAGGTTAAGATAAGTCCTGAATAGCTTACTGCTCAGAGGAATGTCTCTACAGAGTAATATGATGCAAATGAACTGGACAAAGACATATATCTACCTTTTCAGTGAATAATTCACATGACAAGTCAGGTGTGCTAGCTGGTCATGATGTGACACTTTTGAAGAATTTAATAAACTTGGGAAGCTTTTCCTACAAATATTTTGAGAGAACCAAAACTATGAACTCATTTATGTTTCTAAAAATTTCCATATACACAATAGCTGCAATTGAATTTGTTACTGGAATGTACTTTTATAGAAAAAATTACCAAAACTACTCTATTTTGAAAACACAAACCCTAAATATCCACTGACACAACAATGTCAGGATCTGTTTAGGCCAGGACGAGAGTCATAACTTACCTGACTCATATTATTACCACCCACTGCTCAAACTATTCCATCAGAATGAGGATGGTGTCTCTTATAGAGCCATACAACTTATCATCAGCAAGAAACTTAAGCAACTCATATAACTTAGACAACTGAACACTTGCTGCTTTAAGCAGATCATACAAAGGACTTTATGTGCCTTTTTGCCTATAAAACTGGTAAAAAAAAAATGAACAAAACCCATAGTGTGTAGCCATTCAGTTGGTCAACACTTTGGAAATTTATAATTATGTAACAGAGAAGTATCTGAGGAAAACCTGTGTTTCTTACAGCTTAAAAATTTATAAATATTGTTTGCATTATTTTAGGCCCTGATCTTTTAGAATAAAAGAAATTTTTTTTCCTCTACATTTCAATAATGTTAAGAAAATCAAGGACTGAGCAAAAGGCATGAAGCAGGGCAAATAAGCATGTATTTCACCGAAAAACATGTTTAAAATGTACTAAGGTTTCAAAGGCAACCTGCATATTAAATGTAGATGCCCAAATAAAGTTTGTTTGTGCACCCTGTGCATGTGCATCACGGCGCTTTATTTACATATGTCTGCCTTGCTTAGTACTGCACTTGAATTAGGGCAAAAGCAGATGGGATGCTATGAGTGAAAATAAGCCCATCTCTGGGAAAGATGACAACATCTGAAAAGAAGTTATGCTTTAACGTTTCTATTAACCACGGTGGTAATGGCAGATTCTGACATGTGGTGTTTTAGCATCCCTTAATGAAGGGGATCTGGCACACTGACCATAGGCTGGGCCAGCCTGGCAGGAAGCTGTTGCACAGCAAGAAGGGAAAAGATGCTCTAAAGCATCCTCCAGAGCTTGACAGCTGTTAAGCCCATTGAAAATGAGGTGTGCAGCTGGTAAAATGCCTAGTATTGAATCTCATTAATGAAATCATTTCTTTGTGGCCACTGTTTGAACTTAACATGCTATATGCTCTACTCTTTCCCTTTCAGCACAAAGGACTGGAGAACAGGAGATGACCCGCTGCCATAAGGGGATGCATGTTCCAGTGTCCTCTACCTTCAGGGTCTACACTGGGGAGAGATTTGGAAGAGGCAGAAGTAGCTGCTGTTCATGCAAACCTATTTACACAGAGTTTTCATAAAAGGAAGGCTATAAGCTGAAATGTAGCCTACTTTTGACTTGTTTGGCATCACATTGTCTCATCCTCCACGGTACCGCTCAGGCACCCTCTCTTACCTCTTCTCTGCTCTTTGCAGACAACACTGATCAGTTAAGTTCTCCAGAAGACTGAGGGCTGTAGATAATTTTCATCTTAACCACTTTATGAGTAGATCCTCTACTTCTGGGTCCCAGTGCCCAGTGCCACCCTGAACCTAGTCATATGTCAGTAGGTAAATGGACCTGCTTAGTTCTGCATGTTTCTTCTGTTTCATAGATGGAGAAACAATTGAAAAGTTCATTGGTGGAACAGAAGCAGGAAAGAGCATATGATTATTACTCTAGCAGTCATTTTATTATTACTACAGACTGCAGAAAGAAAAATGCTCTCTCTAGCAAAAACTTAAATGAATACAGACTCATTTAAATTTTGCATCGTATTTTCACGCCCTGGTGTTTCCTGATTTTTCAGGAATAAAATGGGAAGACAATGTAGGTGTAGTTAATTTCATTTCTAATAGGGAGCTGTTGACTCCATGGTTGGGCAAACGTAAAGAAAAAAGAAAGAGTAAACAAAATTGATATGTTACTTGCTTTTAGCTCTCACATCTAATTACAAACAAAAGGCTTCTCTGTATCTGTTGTCAAAATTAAAATAATGGGTATTTTCTATTTCCTCTCTGGCCCTTTCAGACATCCTGTGAAACTACAATAGGGCACTGAAGTTCTGTCTCTGTCTGGGTGACTTCTCTGCAAATGAAGATGGATGGAGTTTTTCCATTTTAATTAGTAAGACCAGCTGCTCTCTAAAAGGGAGAATGGGTTGGATTTTTGGGTCTTCCAAGCTAATGTATGATCAAAGTTTTAGAGATTGATTAAATAACTCACTGGCTTAAGTTTCTACAGATAAAACATCTCAGCAATTTAAACAGGCATCATGCAAATGAAAAAAGTCTTCTATCCATCCATATATATTAATACATATATACATATCAGGTAGCAAAGATATTGATTTTTTTATCCATTTTGACAGTTGTTTTTAATGTTCTAAAAAATTCACAAATAATTTTACATTTATTTATCTTATTTCTTGAATTGTCATCCCCCCACTTTCACCAAAAATAGACATTTATGATTAAAAAAGATGTTTACACAACTAAAAATGTGGTTTCTGTACGTTTCATACTATTTCTTTCACAGCTACTTCTCTTTACTGATCACCAGGTAGTTTTGTTTTGTTGTGTTTTTTTTCTCAGGTTCTCAAACACCTTGCTTTGCTTGGAGAGCTACAGCTCTGTTTAACAGCCAGAAAAGGTTGCTACAAGCACAAAATAGTTGACCCTTTTCTTGAAAGATCTCCTCTGCATCTTCACAGGCTTCTACCTATCCATGGATCTCTGGTAATGAGGTGATACCTAATTAAATTTGAGATTTCTACATTGCAGCACAGAATGCAGGCTGTGAACAATCTTTTAAACTGTTATTTTCTACTGAGCTGCATTAGCCTGTGGGTTTTTTCTTCTGTTTTGCTAAATATGCAGAAAGTAGTTCTGTGCTGTTTTAAAACTTAGTGAATTTTCACAGCTTATATCATAACCCCATCACTGAAAGTGTGCAAGGATTCTTAGAAAGGGGTGGTCTGTTCCTGTTACAGATAGCCAATGTGCTGGTGTCATAAATGGCCATTTTATAGATGGATAATGTACTATAGTCATAATTCTTTATTGCTGATGGTTATTGCGCTAGATCATGACCCTTGGATATTGAGAGTCAGTTTTTAATATCACAGCCATTTACAGAGGTTAATGGACTAGGTTTTGCAGCTTTTGACCTTTTGATGGTGAGGGTTAGGAGGTTGCATTTGTGCGCTAAACTGCCAGAAAATATCTGTTTATTTATCTTAGCCATAATAAACATGGTTACTGCTTTTGATCAAGAAGCTGAGAGCAGTGTGACTTGCAAGAACTGAAATTATTGGAGATGCATCTTCTAAGGTACACTTAGTATGAGATTTTTGATTCTTATTAATGAGAAAGTCAGTTTATTAACATTCAGTCTCTACTATGTTTCATCTACATAAATATAGTTGAAATTGAGTTATGTTAGCTAGCAAATGTTTGAAAACCATGGTTCTCAATATGGAATTGCTTTGAGGATCACGATCAGGTTTATGATTTGTCTAGGTTACCTATGCATGGCTTGCTCAGGTGATATGTGTACTGATCTGAAATGGTCACAGGAGGCTAATCACAAGGGTAAGTTTTCTGGTTGAAGTATATGAAATCTTCCATTTCAGAAACCATTTTTCTTATGCTATAAAATGCCTGCAACATGAGGCAGCCATTTTAGTGCTTCTCCAACAGTGAAACAAACACCAAGTCTGCAGTATCAAGAATAGTGTGGACTACAAATGTAAAAAAATAAAATGTAGCTTTTTTTTCTTTTAGAAGTTCAAGTCAGCTTTGTCAGCTATCTAGAAAGTAAAAGATGGAGATGAAGAAAAGAACAAAATCTCAAAAACAAAAGCAGGAGAATCCAGTAGTTATTCTGAAGTCAATACTTCAAAGGACGAACTAACGTTAAATCTGGGGAATGTTAAAGGACCATGTCTATGTTTAAAATAAACTTACAGAAGTAAGTTGTGATTTGATTGTTTAAGATGCTCATCCAAGTGGAGATGTTTAAAAAACAGGTGGAAAAAAGGTGGTGAAGCTATCACAGAAAAAAATGGGAACATTGAATAGAAAATAGTAAAAGCACGGTGAGTTCTGTAAATCCAGACCAAGACCTGATGCTCTGATCAAGGTTTCTAAATTGTCCTGGTCATCTTTTATAAGTTAATTCTAAGAACTAGAGACTTAGCATTTTCTTACTTTGTTTCTAGTCAGAAAAACTTTTGCAGATTTCCAATTTTTTTAGAATTATTATTACTATTATTTCTTGAAGAAAAGATGTTGACTATAGGATAACTCAGAAAGTCTCATAGGAAATTTATCCAACCCTAACCTGAGAGAATTTGCAAAGCTCCTCAACTTCACTGGCTTTTTTATTCCTACTTATCCTCTTACAGCTTTTTCCTCCCTTCCCCCTCTTCTTTACTGCCTCTTCTTTGCTATCATAGCAGTGTGGGTGGGAGTGCTGCATTTTGTTTGCTGAGCCTGTGATGCTGAATGATTCCAATATAATCAAACTACACTTTTATAGTGCTGCTTTATACCATGCAGCCCAGGGTGCTAACAGAATAATAAAATTAGCAGCTCAGATAATGATGAGCAAGGCAGGTCAAACAAATAATCTTTTAGACCTGGAATTGAAACTGGAATGGTATCAGAGTCGCAAACAGCCAGCGGCAGTGATGAGAGAGATGAGACAGTACTTAACCAAGCCCCAAGCGTAGATATTTGGGGAGTGTTTTGGAAATCTGATCATGGATGATACTGAGTGCTTCCTGCAGGCCAAGAGAAAGTCAGAGTGAATGGGATACAGCTAAAGTAGCAGTACTGGCAAGTACTCAGCATCTGAAAGAATTGGACTCTAATGCCCAACCTGAATTTTTATTTGTAATCAGTATTGTGCTTTTGAGGTACCTAGGGGCAAGGGTATTTCTAGTCTACCTCATCTGTAGTTGATTATCTCATTTTACCTTCAGCTTGACTCCATTTACAATGAAAAAAAAAAAAAATGTATCAGTTAACCAAACATTGTTGATGTGATGAAGTACTTATGTGGATTTCTTTAAACGGGTGTTTTGGGAGGTAAAAGGCAACAGTACTTTTGCAGTTTGAGATCATGGAAATTCCCTCTTTTTCAATCAGGTAGCTTGCAAATCTCATAGCACAAGAGGAAATGTTTCTTATATTATGAAGATCTAATCCAAATCTATCAAGAAACTGCCCTCTAAAAGTGTGGGGGATTCTTTAAGATTTACACCAGTTAGGTACAAGTGCTTTTCGCATATCAAATGGGTGACGGTCAGATCAATTAACTACAGTATATAGTACTTAAAGTGATGAAGAAAGACATTGGATGGTCAAATGATTGATGTCAAGCTATCCATTTTGATGTTTGAAATCCTAATTGTGTTTAGCTCTGACCTCCACCCTCATTGCTACCAATATAATTACAGGATCTCATCTAAATGAGATGGATTAAAAAAAGAAGGAAATTGCTGCCTCCAGTTTTTCCTCAGAAAATTCTGTTATATCTACACATAGAAAACAGTTAAATTCATTATTCTTTTGGCTGTCTGAAATACGCTCTTAGGAGATAATAGCACTTCATTGCTTAAAGTTATACATTTATTTTTCTTTCTCTTTTTCTCTCCTTCTCTCTCTTGTTCATTGCTTACTCTTTTGTTTGTACAGTGTTCTTTTATCCTGAGCAATATAACATTTTACTTCTTGTAATAAATGCCTTCATGTGAGGCAGTTCAGCTAAGAGAATGTTATTAGACTGTGCTCTCAGGCAGTGCACCTTCACACGATCAATACGGATCTGAGGCTCTGTTCATTCCCTCTTTGCTTAAATTCCCTGCAAATGTGCAAGGGAAGCAGCAGAGGGTGTCATCAATCATGGGCTACTCTGACATGCGCTGAAACCTGACCAATGCTGAGATGTTTTAATAAGGCATCCATTAAAACCCTCAAATAAATTGCAATTTGAAAACAGAACATAATACCAACCAAGTTTTCCTCATCCATCTTGTGGCATGTCATGCAATGTAATTGCGCTGTTCGTGTCTCCAAGAACTTTCTCCGTACGTGGTTTCATTGGCGTTGCTTAATTTCCCCGCAGACTATTTGTGTACGGGCGTAGGTAGGTGGGCGTACATGCATGTGTTGCGCACATATGTATATGTATCTGTTTCCACTTCAGGGGCAGATTAATGGTTCTGTTTAGCACGGCATTAGCCAGAGAAACAATCATGGATTTGAAATGTTTGACATTTTGTCAATGGCTCCTGAGCTTTCTGATGTTTCCTAACCAGTCCTTGCCTGGAGCAGGCCCCCCTTTCCCTCCCTTCCCAGCTCGCCATTGGTTTATGCCCCTCAGGAGCGGGATCACTCAGAGTGCCTGTGGATCCCATCAATAAATATTGACAAAAGGGTTGAGGGACCATTTAAGATCGCAAAGCAATGGCAGTCAAAACAAGACAACGCTGATTTTTGTTCCTGTGCTTAGGAGGCATGCACCAAGTTTTGACAAGAGTGAGGGAAGTGGAGAAGGTGTAAATCAATAGGAAAGAATGAAAAAGTGTTTCTGTAAAATAATGTTAAAGCAATTACATTTAATTTTCTTTTTTTTTAAACATAAGTGCTGGGAGGGAAGATACAGGCAGGAGCTCATATAGATTTCTTTGCCTGCCATGCATAAATCTAAAAAGTAATGCTATTCCTCATGTATGGCTGCATCAGCAGTTTCTTCACTTTTATTTATTTTTCTGGGTTTTTCTTAATCCTTTATCTCTTCTTGCTGTGAAAAAAAAAACATTCATAGGCATAAAGCAAAATATGGTTACCATGCACATCCACTTTAACCCTGGTCTTCCATTCTAACTTTAATACAAATTGTGGTTTTCTTTGTTTTAATCAAACAGTTTCCATTTTGGAGTCACTAACTGCCATATGCAAAAAAAACCCCAAAAAACCCCAAACCAAACAAAACCAAAAGCAAAACAAAACAAAAAAAAACCCTAATATATAGCTTTTCAAAATAAATAAACCAGGCCAATTAAATTTGACTTCTATGGTTTGATACTTTCTAGGACAATGCATCCCATTTCTAAAGTACTAGTCCTAAAGCTATTTTTTTACTTCTGTGTTTTCAGCTACGTTGCAGACATGTATAACAACATATTCTGTATAAGAATAGAATTAAAGGTCTGGCTTTCTGAGTCACTGAGCACCCCAGTTTCTGAATACCACAGAAACTACAGGGATCAGTACTGATGATAATAACATCCCAAACGTGCAGTACAAGGTTACTAAGCACATAATGAATGTTTCAGTCATTGTAGTGCCAGTATCTTAAATCTTTATGGAAGTAATTTTAAATCATTGGGAAAAAAATCCTTAAGTTTTAATTTTTCAAGCACCTGATTCCATTTTTTACATCAGAGTTCAAGCATCAGTGTAATGCATTTAAAAAGGGACATGAAGCAATATTGCTGCAACCACTCACAAAGGCTTCTTTCCATGCTGCCGTTCAAACAACTGAACAATACATGTTACTGAGGCCCAGAGCATCAATTCATATTGGCTTCAGCCACAATGTTTCCCACATCCAGCATTCAGAAAAGTGTGAATGTACCTGCAGAAAAATACATGCACCTAATTTTTCACCATTTTCCCATGAAATTATTGTACGTGTATGTTCAAATTAGGCAAACACAGATTTTCCAGACGACTCTATTTTGTTAATTTTCTCACATGTAAAGCAGAGTTTTATTTCTTTGTTTCTGTTTAATCAATCAACCCTAAGATCCGCACTGCAATTATATGAAGGATTTGCAGGGGTACTTGATCAATTATGCAGTAATCACCTTGAAATGCTTATTTTGATATCAAAATGCCACTCTAATCATCCTGAGTAATCATTACTTCGCTTACCTCTTTCTACATTTAATATTCCTAAGCCTGCAGATATTACAGATGAGAAAAATTAACAGACATCAATTAATAGTGACCTGTTTAGACATGCAGGTATAAACCATCATTTTATATATATATATATGGGATTAATAAAATATTAATACCCTGAGAACGCTGAATTCAATTCTGTCAGTCTACTTTAAGGAGAAGAAATGAATATGAGTCTTAAAATCATATAAAAAAACCATTAAGTAGAAGTGTGCTTGTTAAATAAAATTAAACAGAGTTTACATGTCTGTTTCAGACACACTGGGCATGATTCTCACATTCCCTAAGGACACTATACATCACTTTGCTAGTGTAAAGGGAACGTAAATCATATTTGCACTTACTTCATGGCTGCTTTATACTGCCAGAGTCACGTAAAACAGTGCAAGTGTAAATGAAGTTTGAAATCAAAGGGAATGCAACAAAATTCTATAAGCACAGGTAAAGCACAAAAGACGCACTCGTGTATTTCTGGTACTGAACTACAGCCATTATGGAAATCAATGGAGGGACTATTTAGCTTCTTCCTTAGGAAACACAGGAACATTTAAAGGAAAAGATCTTGACTGTCGAGTCCACTGTGGCCTGCCCCATTTAACCCTGGGATGTTTTTAAAAGGGCTGATTTGTTTTACTTTTTGATTTCCTTTCTCTGAGCTCTTTCTTGAACTGATTTATAATTCTTGCATCTATTGCTGCCTTCAGCAGTGTGTTCCATAATTCAGCTACCCTTTGTGTAATTAAATTCTGCTTGAATTGCTTATAGGCTTATATTGCTTATAAGCTTCCTCCTTAATTTCAGTCTGTGATCTCTTGTTTCTGAGTTACTAAATTTGTTCTGGGTATACCAGGAATAACATAGTTTGACTACTAAAATACCTGTGTCTGAATTCAGTCTGAATCTCAGATAGGTAAGGAAGAAAAATCTCTGTAAACCTACACTTGAACTAAAATTTTTATCCTTAGAATTTTCTAGTGTTGCTGTGTGACAGCTGAAAGATAGAGAGATAAAATATTTGACACTATAAACACTCCATCGAAAATAAAATAAAATTTTCAACCCTTGTGTGACCATGTTTCCCATATTTTCTTAACTGTTCCTTAGTCCAAATGTGGATATGCCTGGATGTTTAAAATTCTCATTTGTGCTATTTATAATATGCATTTTTATATGCTTTCCTAATGCTTGGATAGCTATGTATCTCTTAAAGAAATGGGCTTCTTTCTCCTCCTTTTCCCCCCTCCACTTTGAAAACAATCTCAGGAAAATATGCCAGTAAACCTACATGACCACATGCAGTGATATTTTCAAGAAAACCTCAGGAGAAAACCATTTAAATTTCATAGCATAAATCTGAGGTCTTGGCCAGCCTTCCGTTTGCAAGTCGCCTGCACAACTCTCATGCTAATTCTCCACCAAACCTCCAGTTTTATGAAAGCTATATTTTATCTGTTTGGTTCTTTGCAGTCACATGAGAGTTGAAAAAGGAATATTAGCACCACTCACGTTTTATAGTGGGAGTCACAGTACTTGGTTGACCCCTTTTTCAGGTCCTATTGAATTTCCTATACAAAGGAAATGAAAATGTTTTATATTTAATACAGCAGCATATAACAAGAGGTTTAGTTATTACACTTAGTGCTGCAATTTTCTGCCTTTTGTTTCAGTTGCCCGAACCGAAATTTCAAAACACAATATTGTTTTGGATTTTTTATGTTGAGGTTTCAGACAGGAGGAACAAGGAACACTATCATATGTATGCAATTTACTCTGAGCAGGTAACATGGAAATCAGAGAATACAAGCATTGTATGCACCTTTTGTTATTTGACCACAAACCTCAGTTAAAATATATTGGAAATACCTTTTCAGTGAGGTCTTGTTATTGTAGAGTTATTCAAACACAAGTAAAATGATTAGTATTAAATAATCCTGCTCCCTGTACCTATCCACTCTCTCCAACCTGTCCTGAGAGGAGTTTTAGCATTTGGGTAATTCTGTCCCCTGAATCTTTTCTTCTAAACTCTTGACCTGTGTATCTCTCCTGGTTGCTACAAACCTGAAAAAAAGTCAGCTCATAGTACCTAAATTACACCAGCTGTATAAAACAGGACTAAATTCTACTTAGTAGCAAGCAAATAAAGCATATATCCTAATAAGGAATTTAATACTGATGTCACAAAGTCAATGTTATGACATAATTTAGATCTCTTAGAACCTCTTATTGTGAAATAAAATAAAGCAAACACATGTGAAATTCTAATTCTGGGAATTAAACCATTGGTTTCAATGGATCAAGGTTTCGCTCAGAATATTTGAAAGGCCAAATATTTGGCCAGCCTGGAACAGATAGAAGGCTCAAGTAGCTTTTGGGGGGATAAAAAAATATATGTGAGTTGGGCTATATATATTCTTCAAAACAATGCACTTATGTACACTGTATTTATTTATTTCATCTTTAAACAGAAATAATACAAATTCTTATCCTAGGGCATTGCTTACAAAATATAAAATTCCAAACAATATCCTATGGGAAATGGTTAGATTCTTGGCTGGATTATTATACTAGTGATGAATGAAGATAGGAATTTAGAAGAGGTTAAAGTACAGAACAATGCCAAATATATGCTCAAGAGGACATTGCAGATAAAATGGTAAAGGTAAAACAAAGCCCAGCTGAAAGAAACCTCACTGACTTCTGACAGATGCTATGAGCATTTGTAATAAAAATTGATGAAATAGAAGTCACATATTTTCAAGGATAAAGATGAGATTATAATAACAGAGAGACAGCAAAGTCAAGTTCATGGCAGGAAAATGTAAAATGCCACAAAATAAAACTAAAAGAAGAGATAGGCTTGGGTTTTTTTTAAAGGAAAGCAGTAGTAAGACTAACAGCTTACATTCAGAGCCTGCAGTTCCACAGTATCTGGAATCCTGGAATTAGGATTTTCTTGCAAAATTTAATGTCTTTATGCAAGTATTACTTTTACTTACGAGCAGTGAAATTTTCAAGGTTTTCTGGTTGCAAGAGAACGTAAATTATCTCTACATTCTTTATTAGTTCCCTCTTGGGTTTCTTCTCCAGTCACTGGCCTGTTCTTGAATCTTCCAGTGCTTGCTATCAGCATGGATGCATCCCTAATTTAGCATCCCTAGTTTAACTGAGGAAGCCCTGCAGCCATGACTATTTCCTTGGCTATGGGACCACATACAACAGCACTGGTGCTGCCTGTGTGAATGGTTCAAACGTCTTGCTCATCCCAATGAATGGAATCCTTATCTACATGTTTATCCTTACCTAATCCTTATCTATACACTTGCTCACTTGTTAACTAGCTGCAAATAATATGTGCTCATGACGACTCTTTTTGTCTCACCCACTCCAAGATCACCTTTGTCTGAAGATGTGGAATCCTTTTTTTTTTACATGTTTTGCTGCTCACCCTAGAATTAATTGGAATTTGTTGGGTTCTGTGTTGTCCATAAGACAGACCAAATGCTGACATGACAGACAATGCTGAAAAGGGGACGTATCCAGGTCATGAGAACAGTGCAGACAAGCATGATGATACTAAACTGAGATTCATATTATGATACAATCAAACATTGGTGACACGTAGGAATGCCTTTTCTAATGGAGACCATAATGAAAGTTTGAAACGAGGTCTGGATTCCAAGTCTCGGTGTTTTGGGGGGATTGGATTCTGTGGTTTTGTTTCAGATCCATTTGAGGGAAATATGAAAGCATTTTTTGAATTTGTCTTTTATTTCTTTTTCTGTCTCTCAGAGTAAGGCATTGCCACCAGAAGGAAACAAGGCTTTTAAGTGGTAAACACTATTCATAACAAGTTCATGAATTTGCAGTATATTGAAACAGGATTTTTTTCGGAATGACTTTTCAATATCTGAAGGTCTTACTAACTCTTTTTTCTCAGTCTTTGGTAGGGAAAAGGCATAGATGATGTAGATATTGAAGAATAACTTAACTCTCCAACAAGAATGGCAAACTTCACCTTTCTGCCTGTCATATCCTGTGTAAACCAAAGCAATCGACTGTTGAAGTTTTCCAGGCTTGTGAACACTGAGCTGAGGATACTGCTCCTCACATGTACTGCACACATTATTGAAGGGCAAGAAGTGAGGCAGAGGTAACTTGAGCTTCAAAAAATTGGGAAGGAAAACATTGAAATTTTAGGAAGATAAAAGGAAGTAAACATTTCCTGGGAAGCCGAGGTGATGAAGTAGTGGAATATCCTCCTCAGCTCTTTCTCTCATTTGGGGTGGCTAATCAGTCTATGCAGAGCTGTCATCTATTAGTTTTCATTGGCAGGAATGATAAAAATATGTCCAGCACAACTGGGTTGTTTTTATTTGCTATCCACATTCTGCAAGCAGGGACTTCGACTTCTCAATGGCAGGGCCTGATGTGAGACATACAAGTGGGATCAAAACGGGTTATAAACTATAAATGTGAGCCCATGTAAGTATTATGTTTTTTCTATATGCTGTATCTTCTCCTACAACACTGGCCATTATCGTAAGACAAAGCTGATACAGACTAGTAGGAAAGGCAACATGCTCTTCTCTTTAAAGAGATCTTGTTTTTCTTCCTTAGTGTTTACTTGAGATGAAAATAGACAATTCAGAATGTGAATACATGGACACCCCATAGGGACTTAAGTCTAATGGAGGTGGAATAAAGCTGATTTTCAGGTCTGATTTTTTGTGCGTAGTAAATCTGAATTCTGATGTTACACGGTGATTGCTGTCACCTACCTTTTCCTTACACCTTTCAATAAAGAGGCCATCTGCAGTATCTGCTCAAGATCCTGAAGAAGCTGAGTGCAGGTGGCTGACTAGGGAATATCTAAACTCTCAACTGTCTTGTACTGCCTTCTTGGTCAACAATATTCAGTATTGTCGCTGATGTATGGGAAAACGAAAATTGCTTATTCTCAAAGATTTTAATCAAAAGGCACTTTTTGATCTTCTACTGTAATTTCTTGTCTAAAACAGTCTCTCTCATATGACACACAGTAATTTCTGTTTTAAATTTTTTTAAATTAATTTCTTTTAAAATCTTTTAGGAAGGTATTCAACCTTGACATAAAAGCTGCACAGCATGATGTGCATCACTGAGAATCCACCTCAGTAAAGTAGTCACTGTTATTACTGTAGATTTATTTTATCTTCAGCAGCTCTCTGTCTGTTGACACGATCCTGGGTAAGCTTAGTTCTTTATGAAATTGTCACTATAGTTTTTCTAGACAATATCTTAGAGACTTTAAATTGTTAAATCCGTTAAATAGTAGAAAAACATGTATATACATTTGTCTTCCAGTTCACGTAAGTGAGTGGAAAGAAAGGAGGTATCTATCTGATAAATACTGGTATAATCTTGGAATTCTGGGACTTCAAAATAGAATTTCGACACCACATTCAAAATACATTGCTGTCTCTGATGGTATCAAGTCTACAGAGGAAACAGATGTAAATATTTTGCTCAACACAACAGAGACAATTTGGAAACATGTTAAGGAAAATAGATATCGCTTGTCCTAAAGGTTTCTGGATTTCTCTGGATTTCCTGTGTTGTTCGAAAAAGGAAATAGAATTACACTTAATAGATACAACAACACTTGTGAAGGAGGCAGATTTTAATCCAAGGACTTTTTTCGTTAAAATATTGGAGGAAAAAACCTGTGCCAAAGATAGGAACTCTGTTTCTAATGGAAAACACTGCTGTTGATTCAAAACTTCAAAATAATTTTAAGCAACAAGAAGGAAGCCTTTAGAATAATAGTAAAAGTTTGGTAAATATTAGAGACTGGATCAAAAACTTTGTGAAGTGAAAGAGTAATTTTCCTTTGATGTAGGTTTGGTGTAGACGTATAAATATTTTGGTGGTTGAATAATGTTTCTCTTAATTTTGCCAAACTGTCCACAAGCAATCTTAAAAAATATATTTTTTTGCAGATTTCATAGAACTGACAGAGTAAAAACACAAATGTATTTGAAGACTTGTGCAATTTTAAAAAAAGTGATTAATTTCCTTCCAGTGTGTTGCTCAGCCCTACTATGAAAAGAAAATGACAGTCATGAAGACGCAGTTAAGTGAAAACTTAACTCCTCTCTGAGAAGAATACAAAGTTTATTTCCCTGGATTTAGGAAACCTTTTGTATTTAGAAAGGCACATTATGATTCTGGTTTCTTTTCTCTCCTTTCTCAAGCTCTATTAGGATGGATAGTTTATGATATTTTGGTAGGGATAATTTTCAGTGGCACAGAGTATCTACATCCAATGACACATAAGTATACATATGAATAAATGAAAAGCTACAGTGAGTAAATGACATCTGTTAGAAGAAAACTCTTGATTTGCAAAGCGCTGTTTCTGGATTCAATATAACTTGAGTAAAACAACTCTTTTTTGTTGTTTTTTTAAAAATTTTATTTCATGTCATTTCATTTTGTAAACTGTTCTCTATATTCAACTCTAAGTTTCTTGGTGTTTTCTAAGGGTAATATGACCTACTATCAATCAGGGTCAGAATTAACCACTGTGAAAATCTAGCCTTATCTCCTTCAGAAAACAATTATGGAGTTCCCTTGTCCAGACCACAATTGCTGATTGAGTTAAATTACAACTTTTAAACAGAAATATAAGCCTGCTCTTAGTCTTATGTCTTGGAGACAACATCACATCCTTAGATAAATTGTTTCAATGTTTTATTACATATGTGATTGAAAAATACTGCTTTGCATACAGTCTTCACTGCAAAAGCAAGTTTCCATTTCTTTCTATTTTGCCAGAAAACTATAGCCATGAGATGTCCTAAAAGAGACAGGGTTCTGTCTCATAACTGTTGGACTAGAAAATACTTAGCTTAATGAGATGCCAATATGACACAAAGCATCGTTCCAACTTCAAACTGAAATATTTGTTGAATATTTTGCCTTTTTTTCTCTTTCGAAGTTGCATATTGTATCAGCTTGACTATTTACATTTAATAAATAACCTTCAACATTCATAAGGCCTACATTACGACTAATTAGGAAGAAAAAGTTACATGTTTACATTTGCACAGTACACATCTGGGTGAGGAAAAAAGTCAAAAAATGATGAGAAAGGCCTTTTCAGCACTCAGTGCTACCCTGGTAACTCCAGAATAGACTCACTTTGCTCAATAGTGAGTTCATATTTGTAATAAATATAGATAATAAATCATCCTTTGACCATACTATATTATCATTACATTCCTTGAATTTTGCTTCAGCCACTCTACATTCATTCCTACCTATCTTATTTAGGCACAAGTGAAACAATCAAACTTTGAGACCTTTTAAACTTTCTTAGTTGTAGAAAGACTGCATTTTCTAATCAGTGACAGCTCTACAAACATTATTAAATT
>NW_010552648.1:0-18869 GCF_000687285.1 Phaethon lepturus
CAGCTCTATCCGGGCTGAAACCAGGACACAAGGTTTCGGTATGTCTGTCTCAAGTTTCTCTGCCTGTTTCCTACTAGCTGTCTTCTTTCAGTGTAGGGGTAGCACATTTGATTTTAGTTCTCACTGTTTTTCATTCCTATTGCCTTTACATATCTTTCACTACTCCTATGGAAAAATCTATTCAAATGTTTATAGCCTATTTTATTTGATACATTTGATACATTTCAGGATAAAGCTAATATTTTCAATAACTTTTTAAAACACTTTAAAACTGCTTGCAGTGTTTTCATGTACTATATCAAAATTCTGTAGTGATCTTGGAGGAATGAAAATCATACTATACTTGATGCAATCAGTAAAAGTAGAATGTTTCAACCATGATACAGACATCCAAATTGACTATATCTGGAAGGAATTTTAGAATAATTAGTTTGATGAAAAAATACATGCAATTATAATGGTAATTAAAAAAGAAGTGTACTCCCTTTTGTAGCATAAAAGTGAAAGGGTGTTAAGGATTTCAGGCTGCTGCTTATTATGCATCAGATTGCAATTATTTCTCAAAAGTACGACTTGGACATTATTGCTTGTAATCTCTTGTGCACTCAAAAATGGTTCAGATTTCTAAAATTAAGAAGTTCATAGCATTAATAATTTCATAGCATTTTATGAGCACCAGAGCCCTATTTTTGCCAACCACTACCAAAATACATACAGACATCCCCTGACACTAGCAGCTTGCATTCTAAATAAACCATGAGGGCAAATATTTTTCTTTTCACTTATCCTTTACAAACAGTATTGACAATTAGGTAATTAAGTAGACATTTATGGTATTTGAGAATATGATTGCTGTAGTTAACATTCACCAGAAAGCAGCTGCCATTATTCCTGAGAGAAAGCCAATCATGGGTGTGATTACTAAGAAGCTTTGAGAACTGACTTAATTGAAAAAAACAGGACTTTTAGGTAAGAGTAGGGAAAAAAAGTGATAAATTAGTTTTCTTGAGATTTCAAAAAGAAAGAAACTGGGAAAGTCAGAATACTCTGTAAGTTATGCATTTCCAGTATTAAATTTACCAGAGAAAAAATTATCCCCTTGAACTTCCCAAAGAGAGTTCAACAAAGGTAATTTAAATTTGATGGCTTATTAAAAAAGTAAAAAAAAAAATCAACATTCAAAACGACCCAAAATACTGAAGCAATAAATGTATCAAAAGTTCCTCTTCCAAATCCGGAAGAATCCTACACAGTAAAGAATCCCTTGAACAAATTTAGCAGCATTTTGATGACTTCCAAACTTGGTGGGAAAAAAAGTTCTTCACGTTCCCTCTTTGTTTGATATAAAAATACTGAAATACTTACTCTTTTCCATTATTTGAATTAGTTCTTTTTAAGTAAGATTTTTTTAAACATCTATCTTACCCCTGCATCATTTTTCTTACATATTTTAACAGAGATCCTATTCATTAGAAGAAATATATCTTCATCCTTCCCAAATCAGAGAATTTTCCTTTTAAAAAAAAATAAATTCAATCTTTACGCCTTTGAAATCAGGCGAACGTTCATTTATGGACTCTTCTAGTCAAATTTTGGATCGAGCAAAATGGAAAACTAAATATCTACTACTCAGTTGAATGCTGAATGTCATCTTCCATTGCTCTGTTACAATGTTGCAATGTTTTCCTGATGTTTCAAATCCAGATATTTTAGAAAATACTGCTTAATTGTTTTAGAAATAAAACCATGAAAACTGTCTCCCAACTTTCAGAGTGGTAAAGGATAGGTGCTGTGGGTGAAAAAAGAACAAGGTGGTAAGGAAGGTTCAAAGGGAAGTCTCTTATTTATGGCTTCCTTTACCATTTTATAGCATGGAGATGACAAGTTTGATTGTCCTGCAATACAATAAGGGGTAATGGTTTTAAACTAAAAGAGGGTAGATTTAGGCTAGATCTAAGGAAGACATTTTTCACAAATGGTGAAACAGTGGAACAGGTTTCCCAGAGAGGTGGTAGATGCCCCATCCCTGAAAACATTCCAGGTCAGGTTGGACGAGGCTCTGAGCAACCTGCTCTAGTTGAAGATGTCCCTGCTCACTGCAGGGGGGTTGGACTAGATGGCCTTTGGTCCCTTCCAACCCAAGGATTCTATGATTCTATGATTCTATGATTTTCCTTTCTGCTCTAACTGTGGATAGCACTGCAGTGGCCAAACAATGATGACTAAAGAATATGCAGGAACAAGGTTAGGGAGTGTTCTTCGGTAGCTCTGATTTGTCCAATCACCATTGCAAATTCAAGGCTGGGAGATGAACAGAAGAAATTATATATAGTCTCAGTACAGAGATCAGCCTTTAGAAGCTGTCTTTAATTGGGGTCCTTACAAGCTCTCATGCGCATTGTGGGCACGAATGACTTTTTAGAAACCTAGAATCTAAACCTGTTCAGAAACTGGCCGTTTGTCTTTTTAATTTGTCCTCTTGTAAACAACACTGCTTAATTATTTTCTGAGTACTTTTTTCTTTACTTAAGCTTTATGTTTCCATTGGATACGGAATATAGGCACAAGAAGAGAGAAAAATAACTGGAGATACCCATTTTCACTGTACGTTAATACTCACCTGTTTCTCAGTTCCTGGTTTGAGTAGACAGAATAATGCACTCCTGAGGTCTCAGTGACAATATGGAGAAAAATAAGAAAAATCCAGGACAGGGGATTTATAGGATATTAGCTATCAAAAAGCTCCTTTTAATGATACTAGATAGAGACTAGGTATGATCTGAACAATGAGTGATGTCTAGAACTCTTGTTTTTTGTCAAACATATACATGTCTAATCTTTGCTTGAAATCCTGTGCTCAGTGATAAGAGAAGATAAAAAAGAGCAAAGCTCAATGCTTTTGGTCAAAAAGCCCCAGAAGTTATTGCCTTCATTTTTTATTCTAAAGAAGGGACAAATCAGATTATATAAAAGCTTCAAAAAAGTTAACTTTAAAAACTGAGAAACATTTTTATTTATCAATGAAAAATTTGCCTTTTACAAATTGTTCTTGTTTATAACAGGTGAAAGTCAAGGTTCCCCTATATGTATTTTTCCAAAGCAGGTAGTAGGTATGAGGCATGCTGAAATACTAGTTTAGTATTTAAAAATGTGTTGTTGGTTTCTTTTCTATGCAGAAAAAGTAAATTTTAATCTAATCCTTGAACACTATTTTGAAAACCAATAAAGGGGAGGGTGTGTGTGGGGACAAAATATGTTCTTTTATTCCAGTGAAATAAATCATTCTGTATTGCCAGAGATGATAATAAAGGGGGGAGGAGTCACTCCATCCCGTATAGCACACTAAAAAGGGCTTTGGTGCTCTTTAAAGACAGCAATTTTGAATCTAGCTGAGACACCCTTTGCCTAACGCAGAATAAATTAATGTTCTAAGGGTCTGATCTTATGTTCTTACTGCTTCAGACTATTGACTTGTCTGTTATTAAGGTAGTTAGAGTACTATAGTAATTTTATTTTTGTTACTTTTTTCTTTAAAATAAAATTTAGTAAAAGATCATTCTGTTCCTGGGTGATATAAAATAGAGAACTTTGCACATAATAATGGCAGGAATTAGCTAAACTCTAGCTGTTTTTCCAAGACAAATTTCAGTTTGGTGATGTTGCTGAATCTAATTTATTTTAATCATGTGGTAGTCATGTTTTGAGAAGACCATCATTCTTCTTGGATACTAATTTCAAGATTGTTTTCAGATAATCAAAGAACTGGAAGATGACACTGCAGAATGATGTCACCATAAACTGCCAAATTCTCATAAATCTAGTGTGCATATCTCTTGCTCTGAGCTAGTAAGAAAAAATAAGCAACTTACAGTAGTTTCCAAAACCTGGAATTGCACGTCACGTAACTAACTATATTTGGAGGAAATAATTAAATATTCTGTGGCTTTTCTTTGAAATATTGAAATTTAAAAGTATTTTCTTCCTTTTCTTCCATAATTTTAGTTTCAGTTTTTTTCTCAAATTAAGAACTTTTCAGTTAAATGTTTTCATAGTGGTGTGTTATTCAGGAAAAAAAACAAACAAACAAACAACAACCAACCAACCCAGAAAATCACAAGATATTGAGGCAGATCTGCCTGTATTGAGTGTACAAGTGATTTCAACTAGCTAGGAAAGGATTACTACACTTTTAGGCTACCATTCTGAATAAGTAGAAACAGGATAGGAATATTTACATCCTTATCCTTCTTGAAATGCATATAATAGCAGAAATATTACTATTGGAAAAGAGGAAATGAGGTTAACTTCCCTATTCTATGACAATAGTTGACATGCAAAAGAACAATTTTCTGTTCTTTTGCATGTCAACTTCAAGATGTACTCCAAGTGGTGTAGCCACTTGCCAGACCCCTAGCACCTAAAGTGTTGTTCTGGAAGCTTCTTCTAGTCACACCTTCAGATTCATTATTCTACTTGGGATTGCAGCAATTGCTGTTCTAGAAAAATGTCTCAGTGTAGCTTATTGAAAATCATTACTTTCATGATGCTGCCTAGACTACCGAAACTTTGCTTTCAGCAACCCAAGTGCACCTACATGTGGGAGTCTGAATGTGAGTTGGACACTATAGCCAACTGGAAGTCTAATCAGTGTATGCTCACTAAGACTACATTCCTACTCACTTCAACCTGAAGCAGAAGACTACCTCTGGTCAAACGAGTATCTCTGTAAATTCCATATGCTATAATGTAATTCTAGACAAATGTACACCTTAATTTAAACTTCTTAATCTCTTGTTGAATCTCAGCTCTTACATTCAATTCAATTCTCCAGATGTAGACATCTAGTGCCTTTGGAGATGTCCCAGAGTATCTGAAACATCTACATGTGATGGACATTTAATACTGTCTTTAGAGGACTTGTGTCCTTCTGCTTTGGCATCTGAAGGCCAAGTGCTGTCCACTGAAGAATCTTAGTGGCTTAGTATGCCCAATTCTAAGCATATATTTATGGTAATTTATTGTGAACTTTTATTAGAGTGACCTTCCTCCCTTTATTTAAAAAAATTACAGGATAAAGTTTTCTGGTGTGAAACTAACAAGTAACACAACAAAGAATCTAGCCTTTAGTGTAGCCCCAGTGAAATCTCTCTCATTACCCTGTGAGGTTATATAAATATTTGGATTCAGAAGAATTAAGGTACTTAACAGAACTGTGGTCTCCTATAGGAAACACAGAACTGAGTTCAGAAGTTACACAAAGAGTAAATTACATTTTTATCCCCACTAGACACAAAATATAATAAATTGAAGAATACTTACACTCTTGCCATTTTTTTGTTCATTTCCTAGAAGTGTTAATTTGAAGCATCAAGTGTCACAGGAAGTGTACAGCTGATACTTCTGATGCCTAAGTCTACAGTTTAGTCAAATTCCAATCTTTCCTACATCCACTGATGTGCACATTTCATACATATATTCAAATGGGAATTCATAATCTATATATCTCATGTAAAGAACTTGATTCATACAACAAAGTAATGACCTGTAGCTATGAACCTTTACTTGGAAAGATCAGAGTACTGGAAAATCATGTCAAAGTTGACATTCAGTACTCAACGCCATCCTCTGAGAATATTTGCTTGGAAAATACTCTACAGTAAAAGTAAGCGTACTGTTTAAAAATGGAGGTCTGGAGGAATGGGATTGTTTCAATCACACTTTTTCGAGTTGTTCTCTTTTTGGTAAATTAGTCACCTAGTAACTGAGGAAGTGACTGGGATACAGTCTCTCAAATTACTGGCCTGTACTTGGTTTCTACAGCAATGAACAATTACTGATTACATGTGCATGAACAGCTTTAACAAAGCAGGCTAAGAGTGACTCAGAATAATTTATAGGACACTTTCCTGAGAAGTGAGAAACACAGAATTTTCAGCAGAGAGAGATTTTTAATCCTTGTTTCTCACATCCCATGCAAGTGCTGGATGTATCAGCAAGACAAGGTTTATAGGTGGATGCAATAAGCATCAATTGTTAGAGAAGATACAAGAAGCAACCTGAGGTTTGGTGGTGAATTCTGAGTAGCCAAAGTTAGAACTGTGACATCTCTGGGTTTGATACTTCACTTGCATAAGCACAGGAAATCAGTACCAGTTTTAGCCTGGCCTCTTTCTTCTGCATGCTATATACTCTCTGTGTTAAAACACAAAATTTGGTATCATCTATGCTCTAAACTAATAAACTATTAATTCTACTTATACATTGTAGACCTAACTTTTACTGATAAATCAACACCTCTAGGTGCCTGTCTGAAGTTTGTGTATCCTGATGCAAGCAGCATGGGGAAAAAACAGGAGGAACTAGAGGTCTGCATGCTAGAGGTCTGCATGCAGTTGCTGAGATGACAAAGCTGTGGGACATTAGCTCACAGAGCTGCAGTTCTGCTCCATGAGGGAGTACAGGTGACGAACTGAGGGTGACCCAGTACAGGCCATGCCCGCCCTACAAGGCACTCTCCCACAGGGTCTGAACACAGTGGGCAGAGCCAAGTGCTGGTAAAATGGTCCATCTACACCCCCTGACACTATAGGAGATAAATCAGATCCAGGGTCCATTCAGCATGGGAAGGTGATGGAGGAAATAATCCTGGAACCACTTTCTCACCATACAAAGGACAAAAAGGTGATTGGTAGTAGTCAGAATGGATTTATGAAGGGGAAATCATACATAATCAACTTCATAACTTTCTACAATGAGATGACTGTCTTGGTGAATGGAGTGCAGTGGATGTTCTTTATCTTGACTTTAGCAAGGCTTTTGACAGCATCTCTAGTAACATCCTCAAAGACAAACTGAATGAAGTATAGCCTGTGTAAGTGGACAATGAGATGGATTGAAAATTGGATGAACTGCCAGGCTCAGAGGTCTGTGATCAGTGGCATGAAGTCAAGCCAGAGGCCAGTCGTTAATGGCATATCCCAGGGGTCAATACTGGGACCAGCACTGTTGAACATAGATGGAACAGAGCATAACCTCAGCAAGTTTGTGATGATACAAAACTGGGAGGAGTGGCTGGTATACCAGATGGTTGTGCCGCCAGAGGACATGCTGGAGAAATGAGCAAAGAGTAATCTCACAAAGTTCAATTAAACAGAAATGCAAAGCCCTGCATCTGTGGATTAATAACTGCATCAGTAGTATTTTGGGGGACAACTGGCTGGAAAGTAGCTTTGAGGTAAAGCCCCTGGGAGTCCTGGTGGTCATAACATTGAACAAAACCCAGCAATGTACCTTTGCCACTAGGAAGGCCAGCATCATCCTAGGCTGCATTGGGAAGAACATAATTAGCAGGTCAGCAGAGGTCATCCCCTCTACTCAGCACTGATGAAACACACCTGGACTGCTCTTCACAGTCCTGGGCTTCCCAGTGCAAGAGAGTCATGGACATACTAGAGTGAGCCCAGCAAAGGGGTGTGAAGATGATTAAGGCATTCGAGCATCTCTTGTATGAAGAGAGGCTATGAGAGCTGGGATTATTGAGCTGGGAGAAGAGGAAGCTCAGAAGGCATCTGATCAATGTTTATAAATACCTCATGGAAGGAAGTAAAAATGATGGAGCCAGACCCTTCTTGGTGGTATCCAGTGAAAGGAACAGAGGCAATGCGCATAAAAGGAAATACAGGAAATTCCCTTTAAACAAATGAAAATACTTTTTTTATTGTGAGGGTGGTCAAACACTGGAACAGGTTGCCCAGGGAAATTGTTGAATTTCCATCCTTTGAGATGTTCAAAACCCCACTGGACATGGCTCTGAGCAGCCTGCTGTTGCTGACTCTGCTTTGAAGAGAGAGTTTGAGCAGGAACCAGATGATACCCAGAGGTTTTTCCAACCTGTGATTCTGTGATTGTCTCACTTCTGTTATTCCACCATTATAGCTAAAGAAAATACCACTATTATGACATAACATAGATTAAAAAGAAGAAGATACTGAGCAATGTTTTTTCCCCTGAGAAGTGTGAAAGAAATGTCCTTTTAAAAGTATTTCATTCTGAAGTATGGCTCTTAACTGAAACCTGAGCTAAGCTGCTTTGTTGTTCGGTATCCATCCATTTTTGTGGGACAGATGGGACCCAGAAAGTTCTACTCAGTCAAAACTGCCTAGGTTATTTGGCTCTGTGACCAAAATCTTGGCTTTTGTGAATCCTTTTCTTAGGACACTAATTAGGTTAGGTGAGAAACTGAGGGTCATGAACTGTGAATTATCAACAAAAATTTTGAGATTTTGGTGAGATACCACTAAACAAATCAATGGAAACCTTACAGACAGAAAAAGTGAGAATCTCCTTTGCAGACGTGCTAATTAATGTATTTCACAAATAGATACATTTGTTAATTTAAAATGTTATTTGAAACACTGGAGGATGTAATATATTTGGAAGAACAAGGTATTTATTTCCAGTTGTTTTGGTGCAGCTCTAGCTGGCTAGATGAGTGTGTAGTAGAGATAGGAGATGATCTCAGCTCAAAGTTTAAATCCTGCAAAATGGGATAAAATTCACTTTTCTTTCAATAAGAAACTAAATATGACACTGAAGGAAGACTGTTTATGATACAGACTGGATCTGTCAATCATGACACAGTATATCCTTCCAAAGAATACAAGCACATGCTATCTTAATAAGTCAGAATAGAACAGTATGTTAAAGTCCTCCCAATTTTAAATTTAATCTTCACATGAAAAGACAAAAAAAAGGTCCAATATGGAAATATCCATTGCTTGTTTGTCTGGGGTATAACTGTAAAAGAAGGCTAAGCAAATCCATGTAACAACATAAATTCAGGCAGGATAGGCATATAGTTCCAAACTTGAAATCCATATTTTGTACAGAAAGATGGTATCTTAAACATATTTTATCAGGAAGCAAATAATTGATTTATGATTTTGAATAACTATTGGAAATAATATTAAATCACATTGTATATTCCAGATCTATCCCATCAGTTGCATGAACTAACAGAGGAGTAAAAGGTGTCATAAACTGCTGTGCATATTATTCATCAATTCTGAGGCAATTTTTTATTCAGTGGAATTATCTATAATCGTGTATTTAGCTTTTAAGGAATCTAATGATATTGGAAAATGTTGCTTTTTGTATCCATATGGTTTTGTCAAATTGTAAATTTTCTTGTTCTAGCAGATGCATACCTATCATCTTTAAATAATTTCCCTTAATCTTACTGAAAAATATAGCTTCTTATTTCAATTTCCGTTTTTGAGGTGTAGCCTTGTTAAGAGAACTAATAGTGACTCTATGGTATAAATAATGAGTATAAACCAGACTTCATGTGTTTTTTATGTGCATTCTTGCATGTTGACCTTGTGAGAAAATTTAGATGTGTTGTTGGCTTTTGTTAATGGTAATCTTTCTTTTCATCATAAGCACAAAGAAATCCAAGAAGAGATTAATCTTTGTAGGTAACTTCTTGTATTATTTACCTTTTATTTAATAAAGAACTCTTTTCACTGAATCAGTGAGCTTCTCAGAAATTATTAATAGCATGCAAAGAGATATATTTCATTCATTTTTTCCTGTTCAGGGTCACCTGTGACATACCTGTTCCATGGAAATCTCATTTATAGTTTGTTTCTTTTGGTATGGGGGAGAAAAACCCAGTCAACCAAACAGAAAAACTCCTGATGCCTGATGACTGATTCAGATGCTCCAGAACATATTTACTTAAGAGCACCATTTCTTCTGGGTTAGGTGGGTGCTGAAGACACACACCTTAAGTTACTCAAACGTATATTAATCACTGTGAGGCCTCTGGCATAGGATACCCTTCATATAGTTAAATACAATTATGTATGTAATTACTCCACTTTTCACACCAAAATTCTTCATTTTTTCCAACCTACGCTTCCAAATAAAATTCATTAGACTTAGCCAGACATCATCAACCTATTCCCGTGTCTCATGACCCTTACTGTAAAGAAATTTATTCCTTACATCCAATCTAAATCTACCCTCTTTCAGTTTAAAACCATTGTCCCTTGTCCTGTCGCTGCAGGCCTTGGTAAAAAGTTTTTCTCCATTTTTCATATAAGCCCCTTTCATATATTGAAAGGCCACATAAGGTCTCCCTGGAGCCATTGCTTCTACAGGCTGAAAAACCCCAACTTTCTCAGCCTTTCTTCACAGAAGAGCTGTTCCATCCTTCTGACCATTTTAATGGCCATATATCATATACCATTCTATTTCTCATTATTTAGCTTAAGACAAATTGCTTCCTGTGTTTCACTGCACTTTCTTTATAACAATTTTTTCTTCCAATATCAGACATCTAATTTAAATTTTGGTCCTGAAAGAAAACTAGAACATAATACCTATTCTTTAATTCTTTAAAGTTAGAGCATCAGCCTTCCCTTGATCACAACCCTTTAAGGCACTACACAAGCAAACACTAAGCAGCTGATTTTGCAAGACAAATGACTGCATATGAAAAGGTCAGAGAGGGCTTTTACGAGCTTTCAGAGCACATGTGAAGAGAATGATGACAATTACTTTTAAAAAAAATTATCTGCAGGCATTTCTGTGGTGCTCAGCAGTATAGCATGCACTCCAAAATCACTGATTAATTTATTTGCATGGCAACCCTACAAATGAACTACATGCTAGATTCTCTATTTACAAATGGGCATTTGAGTCCAAGATGAACCCACTGAAGTCAGAAGGCTGCTACCTTTGGCTGGTCACCTTGAAATGTCTTGTTTGATTTCAGAATAGCAGGATGTGCAGCATCCCACTGTAAGTCTTTGGCAGCTGTGAGTGGTCCACAGCTGAGGATGCTGACAAATGCCAAAAGCGAGTGCTTTAATGGATCATCCACAAGTAGATGATGCATCCAGAATGACCACTCAGTTTTTAATTTTGGCCAGTGTGATTTTGCCTTAATTCCCAGAGGAAGAGTTACTATGAATCAGATGTCAGCCAAGTGTCTTACCCCACAAATGCTACATTTGATTTTGTAATTTTAGCAGCTTAGGTTGTGTTTGCAGCCTACAGAGAACAAACACAAAAGGTGAATCCTGGTTTTGAGCATGTCTTTTCTTGTACGTTGTAGCAGACAGCCTTCTCCATCCATTTTTGTCCCTCCAAATGAAGTCATGGACTTTATTATGGAACAACAATGGCCCTAGTTCAGAAAAGATTAGCATTTGCCTAGGTTTAAATTGAATGATCTAATTGAAATCAAGGGGAATATTCATTTGTTTTATGTGTTTAATCAGCTAGCTGAAGTGAAGCCTGAATTAATGAATGTGACCTGTGATTCACCAGGCATTTGGATGCTGAGTATGTAATGCCAAGCACAGATTTGCAGGGCAGACCACAAATGTTTTTGCTTTCGTGCTAGTCCTGACTGCCCTGCTGTGGTGCTGGCATCACTTGGTCCACTCGGCACATCCCTGCAGCTTCTGGCTCCACAGCGAATCTCTGGGACTGAACTGGGAGTTGATATGGTGCCAGTGCTGTGGCAAGAGAGAGGGACAGAAGGGCTGCGGGTACTGTGCCTCTGCCAGCTGCAGGCTAATTCCCCATGGAGCAGGCAGCCCGCTGTGGCTGGGGACATCGGGCACAGCCTGGGCTCTGGAGGAGGATGAAGCAGCAGAGTGCAGTACCCGCAGTGGGACTATAGTCACCATTTATATCATGGCAGCATCCATCCTTCATATTACAAAATTCACTTCTACAGGATTGAATTTAATATCAGAGAACTAATTTTTACTCTAGAGTATACAGTGATTAGAAGCTTGGGTACTAGCACATGTCCTGCAGGGCAGCACAAATCAGCTGGACCCAGAATGCTCACAAGCATCAAATAACAACCATAATGAAAATTAAAACACTTTAGAGACATTCAGGACTTCTCACTCTGCATTATTTCAGGTTTGACTTGCAGTTTCGTTATATTTTCAGTTTGTTCATCACTCATTCAAAAAGTTCCTTAAAGCTCAGAGAAGGACTCAGATATTGATATTCAGGGAACAACGAAATTAAAAAAAAACATCAGAGTTCTTACCTTATTCTTGACACATCATGCAATGGGCCAAGAGGAAGAAAAATATTCTGTGAGGAAGTTACTAGGCACCAGATTTTCAAATATAGTGATCTAAAGAGGCAGGTAGGCATTTAGTGGAAGTTAGACATATAATGCTTTGAAATCCCTTTCCTTGCACACCTTGAAAAAAAATCTGTCCTTTGAAAAGTTCTGTCATGTTTCTTAATCCAGTAACAGAAGAATATGAAAGTCAGGATGCTTAAGCCAATTTTGCTGGTAGCAAAAGTTTAAATTTAAGGCTTATGAAAATGATGCCCTTGCTGGCAAGTTTTGGACACTTAATTGAGTATGAAAAACAAAATAGCATTTAAAGTATTATCACTAGAACTGGCATATTCTTTCTCTTGAAATCTACTTTTGTTATTGAACATGAAAGCTCTTGGAAACCTTTGTTAGTGCTCAGATGCCAAAGATACTTTAAAAAACAGATCAGCTTTTGGAGGATTTTATGAAAGATTGATTTTTTCAAACTTCCACCTACTTTATCATTACAATGATTTCTAGTATTATATACTGTTATGTACTTTTTCCACAGCACAATCTTATACTTTGAAATCTTTGGATTTTTCCTTTTTTGGTGTTTTTTCTTTTTATCAGTGAAGAAGTTTTGAGAATAAATTCAAGTCCTCAGTGGAATCTGTGCTGAAACAATTCTACTATTACTTCCTATTTTCTCTTCACCTGTGTTCCTGAGATATAGACTATTTTTGTTCAATTCTTGTTGATTTGTCACTATATTAACTGTATTGCTTCCTTTTTCACTTTCTTCTGCCCATTATATAGAAAGAATATCAGCAACCCCTCCTAAAAGTACATATTTAATAAATAACCTGTCCTCTCCTGGCTTATTGAAGCTGGTAGTCTCTGTAAAACCATTTGTTTTGTTTCTTCAGACTCAATGATCACTAACAGCACACTCCTGGACTCCAGAACTACTGGTCACATACAGAGGTCAACTAACTCCTGGGAGCTCTTTTGTACTGCAAAGCACGGGGAGGCTGAAAACACTGTAAATAGTTGTGCTGTGCTCTCTAAGAGTTCACAATGGAATGTCATCAGTCTCCTTTTATGGCTGTAATTTTCCTGCAGAAAGCCCTTTATGAGCTATAGAAAGTAATTACAGTATCTCTGTTCCGTGAGAAATTGGGGGAGGGTAAACACTGAAGAAATTGGTTAAAAGGGGGCTGCAAAAAAAGCAGTTGTTGCAAAAAAGTGTTTACTAGATGTACATAAAGCGATTATGCTATTAAAAAAACAAACATGTAACTCTTCCTTCTTTTTTCTTAGCAGCTTCTTGGATGACAGTAGCTTTGGCTTGGCTGGGAAATAATGTACACTAGAAGTATTAGGAATTGGCTGTGATTTTTTAGATATGGAGTTTTAGTCTGGCAGCATATATCCTTCTCCTAATTCTTAAATATCTCTTAATACATTTACAAAAAAAAAAACATTTCTCAAGGTTAGAGTGAGGGAGAAGGAAAAAAGCTCAACAAGAATGGGAAAACCAAAATAAAACAACTTGTGTCCATAGAAAAACCTCCTTAGTTGCCATTTATTCTTTACTTTCCTGTTCAACAGAAGAATACATTTAGCTGGAGGTGATTTCACAGTCAAAAGACAACTTTATCACTTCAAAACTTTAGCTGAGCTAAATTTGAACTTTACAAATTTTTATACAGATTTTTAAAATGGACAATAAAAATAATCGGTGGATTAGCTGGACTGCTCCAAGAAGGAATGTAGCTGAGTTGAATTATTGCACATACTCCTAATCAGAAGCTCTTTTTATGTTTCCTCTCTAGGAGACTGTTGGGAATGGTAAAGTAGACCATGGGAACTGGATGGTGTTGGTGTACAAAGAAGCCACCTCCAGAAAGCCAGACACTTAGCTCCAAAGACACCCATAAGGTAACCAGAGATGTCAATAAAGCAGTCAGCAAGCTAATGTAGCACTTAGCAAAGCCTGGAAGCTGGAATCATGAGCCCTTTGTCATGGCACCCAACACATTCTCTAGACTGCTAAACATTTAAATACTTGTAAAATGTCTTATAGCCACTGTCCCCTACTGGGGACTGGCACAGCCACATTGGCAGAGCAACATCCCTGATGCACAGGCAGAGATGCAGGCAGAAGAACAGGGGTGAGATACAGCTACACAGATTTAAGGAAGAGAGTTGGGGTATTGAAAATGTCTCTTTGTTCAGCTTCTGACAGATGTTATTTAGCATGGCTGTTCTGGGGCTTTTTGATTCCTTTTCAACTCTTAAGTGACCTGTGGCTGCTCAACCCAAGAGAAGGTAATGTCATGCAGCTTGTTCATGCACATTTGGCCAAATGGGTCAGAAGAGGCAAATGTGCTTCAATAAAATATTTTAGAAAACACAGGAGATAAGCTAAGCAAAGACAGTGGTGACAGAATTTGCCTTTCCTAACCAGGCTGAAGTCCAACTGTTGTTCCTGGCAGCAACAACCCAGACTCAGTCAAACCCAGGTGCAGAATCAGCCAGCTTGGAGGAGAAGTGTGTTTACATCTGCCCTTTTCTGACTCTAGGGCTCTGCTCAGAGGGAGGAACATGCTGTTGGGAGATAAATTTCCCTCCTTCTAATTATAGGCCTTTCCATCTTCTGCCCACTTCAAGTGTAAATCACCTAATCATAAACAATTCCTCTTCAAAGCTCAACGCAGATTGGATGTAATTCCCTGACAACACCAATCTGTTCACAGTATTGCATGCAAAGGCCAGAATTACATTAAAGATCTTCCAGCCTGCTGAAGGAGAGAGGACTGAAGAAAGAAAATTAAAATTACAACAGTAAAACACAAAAGACATTACTCTTGCCACCTTTTAGCAAGAAAGAGTGCTAATGACACCGGACTAGAAAATCTCAACAATTGGACAAAACAGAAGATGACAGAAAAACCTTTCTTTTCCACTGGTAAAAAAACCCCTTGTCACATGTACTTTCTCTTCTAGTAATTAGTAAAGCAAGTAGAGGGCAGATGGAGACTGCTGATAATGATCTATTTACATCAGAAAGCTTCAATTATTCAGAATGACCAAGTAATTCTCACTACTAAAGTGTACAAGATCATGTTACTGTCATATTTGCCTGTTTTTTCCCTCCTCCCTCTCTATGTTCTCATGTGGTATCATCATAAATTAGGTTCCTGATCTTGTTAGAGAGTTGGCTATTCAAGTAGTGTACTGGTCATGAACTGTCCCACAGAACTGGAATTGCAGACTGATGAGACAGATAACCAAAGTATTACTGACAGGAGACACTACATTTTCCAAAACATTAGGATAATGGTATGCTACCAGTATGTGGTTTGTACAGTAGTACATCAATCCTGTCTTTGCTTTTTGGGGAAATATCAAAATGCCAATATCAGCTGCAACAATAATTATAAAGTAGTATTATTGCTAGTGTTTTTGAAGCGACAGTTGGTACCAGGACCAACATCTAATATTACATTGATGTATCTCCACTGAATGAAGTAGCATTCTTCCTGATTTATGCCAGTATAGGGGGAGAACAAAATTAGGCCTTAAATTTCATACCTGTCTTGAACTCCTGGCAAGAAGACTAGAAATGATCATCATATTTTACCACTGCCAAATTGCTAACTCTAAAAGTAATAATATTCCAAAATGATCAAACTAGATCTCATAATTCAATTTTGCAAAGTTCTCTGTTACTTGACAGTAAATAACATGAGGGGTTATTTATTTTTATATTTATTGGACTGATCTATTAAGAAGAATTTGGGAAAAATGCCTCTCACATTGTTTTTAGGTTGCAGAGAATATACTAATGTTGTACCTAATTATCACATAAAAAGGGCTAAATATATTTGGTGCTAAATAATTACCACTTTTCTCTATGAGAAATTGACAGGCAATGAAGGTAGGGAAAATAGCAAACTCCAAAATTTATGAAGTACAAGAAACAGAAAAATGATAGCCCAGTAAATCAACCCACAGTTACTTAGAACAGGTGGTTCTGTAGTTGCTATACACTTGGGAAAACTCATTGGCTTCACTAATTTGCTCTGGGAGGTCAATTAACCCTTCTATACAAAGAATCTGAAATATTTATATCTCAGAATACAAACACTGTAGCAGTTTGTATATACATAAAGTTAAAAAAAACTCGTTACTTATCACAATAGCAGATGTACATATGTGTACGTGCAGAGTGCACTTTTACATGGGTGATCTTAAAAAAAAAACAATTCCTGATATTGATATTTTTATCTTATACTGATAATATTATCTAACGGAAAAGTGATTTAACAAAGACAATCTGAACGAACTATAGGCATAGGTCCAGCATAGGCAGATGGGGCTGTAATATAAAACAGATCTGCTGCAATAAAACACATCTTCTCACCCTGTCTCCAAACACCCTTCCCCCCTTATGATAAGTGATATGTTACTGGATGTACTGGATTTGATTTCATGTTTTACACACTGTGCAAACATTACAAAGGAACCAAAAAAGACGGTAATGATGTAAGGTGCATTGGAGAACCATGTTGCATTCATTAATTAGCACCATCTAAGGGAGAGGAAAGAGAACCTTGATTTTTTCTCCAGTGCTATGCAGTTCAGAAAGAGTACGTACATCACGCAAGTATTTCAGGAAGACATGTTTCCTGTCTAACAGAAAGGTGTGGAAAGGATGTAAAAATGTGCTGCTAGCACCTTTAGGTACAAAGAAAGGTGGGAGTTCCCTATGTAAAGTACTTTATAATCTACATTCATAGCTAGAAATTAGACTGTTGTCTATAAGGTTGGAAACACCTGTATTTTTGGAACTTTTATTATGAGTATAGAATTTCAACAACATAGGGATCAAATAGGTGTTCAACAGGAATTCAAGGCAAGTAATTAAATAGACAAGCATCTGCAAATATGAGGCATGAATGGGGAAGCACACAAGCCTGGATTCATCTCACATACATTTTGGATTTACCTTAGCTGAAATGTCAAGGATAGGAGCTTAGGCTTGGTTAAGAGATGAAGCAATCTCAGTAATCAAGATAGAAGGTATTAGTATTAGTTATCTTTGACTTCTACCCATAAGGCAGGCGCCCAGCATCTCCCTTAGCAGTCAAGTGAGAGAAAAGGTATCTTTACCATGTGCATCATCTGTCTTGTTCGGAATCTACTTTGCAATGAGTGGAAGTAGCTATTTTTTACTACAGACAATGCAGAGAATTTAGACAAATAGATACAGCTATGTAGAACATAGATGCCCAATAGTGTGTTCAGTTTTGGGCCCCTCACTACGAGAAGGACATTTTGGTGCCTGAGTATGTCCAAAGAAGAGCAATGAAGCTGGTGAAGGAATGAGAGAGCAAGTCCTATGAGGAGCAGCTCAGGGAGCTGGGTTGGTTTACTCTGAAGAAAAAGGATCTCAGGGGAGACCTTATTGCTCTCTACAACTACCTGAAAGGAGGTTGTAGCAAGGTGGGTGTCGATCTCTTCTCCCAAGTAACAAATGATAGGACAAGAGGAAATAACCTCAAATTGCGCTGAGGAGGCTTAGATTGGATATTAGGAAAAATTTCTTCACTGAAAGGGTTGTCAAGCACTGAAACTGTCTGCCCAGGGAAGTGGTTGAGTCACCATCCCTGGAGGTATTTATAAGATGTGGTGCTTAGGGACATGGTTTCTGGTATCTGCTGGAAAAGTAGCACGGTGAGCTATAGGCAGTCCAGGAGACTCCTGGAACGCATGGAGAATAAATTCTCAAGCCAGGTAATAGAAAGTCTTACCAGAGGGCATGCGATACTGGACCTACTGGTCCCCAATTACATATGAGCTAACTGGTAACGTCAAGATTGGAGGCAGCGTGGGCTGCAGTGATCAGGCACTGGTACATATCGCAGTCCTGAGGGATATGAGGCAGGCGAAGAGTAAAGTCAGGACCCTGAAGAGCTGGCATTTTGCTTTCCTAAAATTCAATAGGACCTCCTGGGAAACCGCCCTCAGGGACAAGGGAGCAGAACGGAACTGGCAGATCTTTAAGGATGCTTTGCATAGAGCACAAGAGGTCCCAATCCCCAGCTGTAAGAAATCAGGAAAGGAAGGCAAGAGACCAGCATGGCTGAGTCGAGACCTGATGGGCAAACTAAAGGGCAAGAAGGAAATGCACAGGCAGTAGAAGCAGGGACAGGTATCCTGGGATGAGTGCAGGGATGCTGCCCAGTTGTGTAGGGATGAGGTCAGGAAGGCCAAAGCATAGCTGGAACACAACTTGGCAAGGGATGCAAGGAATAAGAAGGGCTTCTATAGGTATGTCAGCCAGAAAAGGAAGGTCAAAGAAAGCGTACCCCCCTTGATGAGCAAGACTGGCAAACTGGTAACAACGGATGAGGAGAAGGCTGAGGTACTCAGTGACTTCTTTTCCCCAGTCTTCACTGGCAGTCTTCACTTCTCTTCCTACACCTCTCGAGGGGATGGCCTGCAAGACGGGTAAGAGAAGATCAGGTTCGAGACCACCTGAGGAACCTGAACATGCACAAGATTATGGGACTTGACGAGATGCATCCCAGAGTCCTGAGGCAAATAGCTGATGTAGTTGCCAAGACACTTCTCATGATAGCTTAAAAGGCCTGGCAGTCTGGTGAAGACCCTGGAGACTGGAAAAAGGGAAACATTGCACCCATTTAAAAAAAAGGTAGCAAGGAAGCCACCAAGGCAAAGGCCCCAGAGCAGAGGATCGCGCCGGGGGACCCTT
>NW_010552649.1:0-23907 GCF_000687285.1 Phaethon lepturus
CAATCCAGCCTGCCCAGATCCCTCTGTAGAGACCTCCTGCCCTCAATTTATTTCATTTCAGATAGATAAATTTTAATTACAATGGTTCCAAAAAGGAAGAATAAAGATTTTCCAAAGGGTAGGACGCAGTCTGTCCAGAAATCTCACACCAGTTTTGTGCAAACAGGAGAGTTTCTCAGTGCTACAGTTGTGAAGAGGTGCCATGTACCAGCTCCCTGCCTCTTGGAGGGTCTGTGAGCATCAGGACTTTGAAGCACTATGCAGACAATTTGTCTTAAGCTTGGAGCACCACTCTGCAAAGGATGGATGGGTCAAGTGGAGATCCTGTCAAGCAAAGCAAGGGAAAAAAAAATAATAAAGGTCTTAAAAGCCTGACCCAAGAGGGAAGAGGGACAGGAACTATTTTTCCCTGTACTCACTGGGGATGGGAAATAAATGTCTCAACCTGCAGCAAGTGAAATTTGAGATGGACGTTTGAAAAGTGTTGCAGGCAGGAGCTGCTGGGTGCAGGGCAGCAGCAGGGACTCCAAGTCCTTCTCTCCCTGCTTCCTGCCATTCACTGGGGCCAAGGTGTGGGTGAGACACAGGATGCGAGAGATAACAGAGCAAAGAGAGAATTTCAAAATTAGTTAATTGTTTGCATAAACCATTCTACCAGCTTGAGTATGAGCCAGTTTTATGCATAAAGGGTTTCTTCTTGTGCAGTTTATAACTGGCTGTGAAATGTACTGCCAGAGGACGTCTCTGAAGCCATGAAAATAAAGCATTGACAGAGAGATCTTTAATTGATAACAAAACTATTTGGTCACTAACATCATTGATAACAACAAAAACAAAAAAATGAGACACATGAAATCATTGGTGCTCAAGGGAGACCTTTACCACCTCTGATGATCTGGTTTCAGCCTAGATGCCCTCTCATCAGCCAGTCACTGCATTTCTCAACCTTTCCTTTACATGCAGGCGAGTACCTTATGTTGGCCAGGAGATACTGTCCCTTCCGATAGGTGTTAGGTGCTAACTTGGCCCAGCTTTACAACGAACCCTTGGACACCACAATAACAGAAGTAGTAATACTGCTGCTGGTCAGGGTCCAGCTGTAATCTGAGCAGTCATATCCTGCACCCATCTCATGGTGGCACAAAACCCTCTCCACTTACCCAGAATATATTACAGTTACATATTAATCATGTATTGATTACTACAGAGCAGGCATACAATTCCTGCATCTTATTAAAAGTCCAACTCACACACCTGGGAGCCCTCTTTTTCCCCTGTCCCTCCAAACAGCAATCAAAAAGATTAATTGAGTGGTCTACTTCCTTTATGTTGACTCCCCAGTTACTAGGTTACTAATTAGATGTTAGTCATGCAACAGACGTGTCAACCACTGACAGCAACCACAGCTGATGAATAACTATGATATCGATTTAGCTGTGTTTGGAAAATTTGGGCATGCAGTGGGAGACAATAATTTCTACTGCAGCTGTTGGGGAGGAAAAGTAGAGGTGTTTGACAGAGGAAAAAGGTTACCTTTTCTGCCATCTCAAAGATCAAGGGGTGGGAGATCTTTGCAGTGATATAACCAGTTTGAAGGAGACCTCTGGATGTCTGATCCAACCATCCGCTCAGAGCAGGATTAAATTAAATTAAACTAAAACTAAACTTCAGTGTTTAATCAGGGTGCCCAGAGCCTTGGTCCATCAAGTTCTGAGTTTCTCTCAGATAACCACTGGCTTCAGACTGAGTCTAACCATTGATCTCCTAGAAGTTACCTCCACAATGCACAGTGGGTCATGCAATGCTTGTATGTAGGAGGAAGTGTCGCCTTATTTATAGGGGTTTATAAGAATATGTACCTAAGAGGAAGAAAATGCATTCTCTCCAACAAGAAAAAGTAAGTAAATATCTTCCTACATGTAAATAGAAAAGCTCCTTATTTTCCAAAAGTAGCATAAACTTAACTGATGATGATTGAAACAAAATGTTTGAAGTATTTGGAGGTATCTGCCATTTCTCTTTTAATTTACTGCAAGCTCAGTCAGGACACCAGAGCTCTGCCACTGACTCATACTGTGATTTTGAGGGGTGAAAGTGTCATCAAGGCCAACATACTCAAATTTGGGTGCCTGAAGGATCTCAGCTGGGTAAAGTGCTTAAGTAGCAACTTAATCTCAAGAAAGCTTTCGCCAGAGCCAAGAGAAGGGTTAGGTTTGATTTCAAAAGGCTTTAGATAAATTTTTGTTTGTTTCAGTAAGCTTTTATTAGTGTCCCAGTTTTCAGATCTCCCAGTAACTGTAGCTCCTGTTGAATGCAGCACTAATTGTTTCTTGCTTAAGTTGATTTTAATAGAAAGTCACAGTACATACAGCTCTGCATTATCACAGTGTTTTCTAAGGCACCTACCTACAATACTATCCACATCGGTCATGAAAACAAATGGTTTTTATCTCCTTACACATGAAAACAGGAAAAGCACAAGTTATAGTCCTTTTTGCATATAGAAATGCAAGTGCTGGTTAAAAGAGAGCTAAGTGTCAGAATAAAACAAATGCCATGGGATAAATTCTAATCTCATGGGAAAAAATCATGTTCAATTTTTATTTTGACTTCAGTCCAGGAAGAATTGGAAAATAAGTATTTGGAACTTGGAAAAATCTTAGAACCAGAAATGTAAGAGTTTTGTTTGTATAATTCTGACCTGGTGGAAGCATTTCAAGAGGTATATTTTCTCCTGAGACCCTCTCCTTGCCTGTGACAATTGCAAATGCATGAGTTCATGGCTCAAAATGAACTATGGAAAGTTGTTTTTTTTCCCCCCATCGCAATGTTGCGTTACATTAGCTGTGTTTGAATGCTTAACTACTCACCTTTCAAGTACTGAGGTAACACAAACCACTGACACATTTAAACTAGACGAGCCTGGATTTGGTTGAACCTGACCTTCCACTATCTTGCAGGCTTTTGAAATCTTTCTTGCTTCTAAAAATAGAAATTTTACTGACCCACTTTGAATGGATATTTCAGTAAGTGGCATTAGAGAAAACCCCTTCTGAGGGAACCATTTCCTTTAACCTGCACATTTCTAATTCTAAGAGGGAAACTGAATTATACGTTTAGCTTTTCAAGCATCAGTTTCTTTTAAACAAGATGATATAGGTCATGGTTATCCCAGAAACGACAAGCTAAATTCTACCTTTATTTACATCCTCCTTTGGATGGTACAAGGTGAGTAAAATTTGGACTTACACGTAAATATTAAGCAAATGTAAAAAACACATCTTATTTGCATCATTTTGCCTGAAAACATCACCAAAATTAGACCGGAGAAAAGGCACGCGTCAGAGGATCAAGGCTGTTACACTGAACGTTACTTTATGGTGCACATTGTAGCTACTTGTAACCCACTGTCAGAGCAAAGTGACAAGAGTAATTTCCTAAGACATGTTGAAGAGAAGGATAGATTCAACGTTCACCCCTTCCTTTCTAAATCATAAGCCCCTCCTTCAAGAATCTCTCAAATTCAGCCTATGAGAAGCATCAACTCTCTTGTGCCTGTCTGTCACCTACCTACTCTCCAAACAGCTTCTCAGGAACCTCAGTAGAAAGATGGCATAGCTGGTTTATTATATCTCGTAGTTCATTATGATCGGCATCATTACCTGTGAAGCTGCAGACTGAGAGATTTGAGCCTACTCCTCTCTCTGTGTGCCAGTTTTTGTAGCACTCTGGGTAGAGAGTCTTTCCTTGGGAGACATTGAGTTGTCCTAATTAGCTATGCCATGAAGCATTTCCTGGAGAGAAGAAGTAAGAAGACTCTGTAGGCTAGTGGTTGGGATATTTGCTGGGAGGAGACCTCAAGTTTCTAGTTCCTAGTCCAGTATCTGCTTTATCCAAAATTTTCACATCCCTACTTTGCTGCTGACTGGCATAATTGTAAGAGCACTGAGCTCTCAACAAAGGGTACTGAATGATGCCACCCTGTCCCAGAGCATCCCACACATCCCAGGGACCAAAATACTCACTAGAGGGCTGTTTATTTAAATCCCTGGGGGCGGATGAGAGGAACCAATACAGACATCCCTCCTTGCAGGTAACTTTTTTCTCTTTCAGGGTCAAGCCCACAGCTTTTAATGAGCATTCAGGGCTCATCAAGACATTTGCCTAAGAAGAAACAAAAAACAAAGCAGTTGCTACCAGCCAGAGCAATGACAATGACCCAAAGTCAAAAGGGGGCACAGCCTTGAAGCAGCCCAACTTCCCCAGGTCTGCAACCCCCTTACAATATCTTAGTGAAAATCTAGAAAAATACCCCTGAATGGGAGGAAGGAATCCCGACTGTCACCATGTCAAAAGGAGTCTGTCCACTTGAACACATGGATTTAAATATTGCATATTTAAGTACTAACATAGCAGGGTACATTAGAGCTGCAGTATATTGGTCTTACAAGCATAGACAGTAAAATAACCTTAAGAGCCACATGGGATCATTGATCACTGTCACCCAGGACACAGGGCTCGTCACAGGGAGCTGTAATGCCTTGGGGCTACACGATGTGAGGTATTTGAGCTCCCAATATTTTCAAGTGCTATCACCTATATACCATGTAGGAGATGCCTGCAGTTCCTTCCAGTTTTCCTGCTTACAAGAGGAGTCATTTTGCATCTCACAGCCTTCAGGTTTCTCTCAAACCCCTCTGTCCTCACCCTAACTTAGGAATGGGAGGTTTAACTACATCCATCACACTTCATAGACCCCTTTCCTTAGGATCACAGCCCTGTCTCATAGCACGAGAGTCTGAAGTGAAATGACTCAAAATTAATGTTCATGGTTTCTTTTTTTCTCACAGGTGGAGAATGACTGAATTTGGGAACTCTTTATCACAAAGCATTCTGGTCAAAACTGACATATCACACCTGAGGTGTACACATGAATTAAGATAGCATGACACAGACTAGGAAATTGGGAAAAAAATAGGAACTTGAGAAGAAACCTGGGTCCCTAGGCACCAAGGTAAGTGACAGCACATGGCAAGCCTGGAGATCAATTGGATGGGTGCTAGCTATCCAACATCTGCCTAGTTCAGGTTGAAAAGACATGAGACCAACCTAGCAGCAAATGGATCCAATCTGGCAATACCAGCAACAGTAGTGATTCTGATTCCTGCAGCATCCCGAGGCAAGACCGTGAAGCACCTCAAGTTATGTTTGACTAGATGACGACTCTAGTCCCAATTTAAAATTGCACACTTTGCACCCGCTTACTGCAGTGCGTGCCAGTTTTTTGGCGGTTTTCTAATATCATGGTTGAGTTTTGTTACTACTTGAGTGGCATGGATAAAGTAATGACATCATCTACAGATCTAAGAAAGGGTGAGCCCATATCCTGTCTTCCACCTGCGTTAATGGAATATATATACATACACTTTTAAATTTAAGTTATGGTCAAAAACCACAGTTAAGGTTGGGAAAAAACCACCTACTCCACATTAACTAGGACAGCACAGAAGCCCTTATAAAAAGTCCAGCAGCAAATGTGCCCAGACACCTTCAGTTCGACAGAGCTCAGCACAAGCATCAGACACAGTAAGAGAAGGAAGGAAGATGTCTCCGATCCTTTGTGCTTCTCTGGTAAGAACTTGCTTTACAGTTTCCCCCCCCCCCCCAATTTGACAGAGACAGTTTTAAATTCTAATAGATGACTGTCAGGAATGGGGATCTGCGCCCACCTTTAAAATGCTTGTTTAAACCATTAATAATTCAAAATAACTAAAATGGGAGACTGTTGAATAGCACCAACACGGGGCAGCAATGAGACTGTATGGGTATATTAGTGAACGGGGTTACCACAGCATACTCTGACTCAAGAAATACATTGAAAACTCAACCTTAGAGTGTCTTTTTGTTGTTGTATCCTTTCTGCCATCTTCTGTATCATATTATTTTCCATAATTTAATTTTTTTCACCAAATTACTGAGTGTATACCATAAGTGTCAACACTGTAAGAATTAGTTAACGAAAGCAAGAGTGGATGTGATATATGGCACATTTTTTCCATAGTTGCTCCTACCTACAGTATAGACTTTAACTACCAGCTGTTAACTAGGCTGACTGTGGACGAATTTCCCAGCCTTGCAGAAGAGTCATTAGGCATGCTGCGTTACAGCAGCTCTACCTGCGCTGTGTCTTAAATACACCAATTGTCTTCAGTCCAGACCACTGCTCTTAATGCTGTTGGCTGTGCTGTCAGCCAGCAGTTCTGCCTACGGGAAGGTGATACAGCCTGGACTCAAGCCGGAGAGCCTCTTCAAGCAAGCATATGCTGGATGCCTGACCCAGAAAGACTCAAAATTCCCTCAAACTGTGAGAGTCAACATAAGCATCAGCAACATGAACCAGGACACCAAAATGACTCATGATGTCAGCAGCCGCTCTCTGGCTCCGTGGGATTACAGGTATGATCTCTGTCCCTAAGGTCTAGAATTACACTGACTGCCTTGGTCAAGAATAATGCTGAGGCTATGACCACATCTTTATTATCAGTGATTCACTGTTGAGAGGTTTTGGGAATATGACAGTATCCACAGTCCATATAATCCTCTTTGAAATATAACCAATACAGAAAGAAGCACAGAGCAAAAACACAGTCTAGGCTAACATAAAGAAGGCAAAGCAAATTACTTCTGTAATTACTTTTAATTTATTGAAATACTTTTAATTTATTTGCATATTGGAGCAAGCTTTATCTTCAAAACCATTCTTTACCTAAGAGATCATCAAAAAAACCTTGGAGGGCTAACATTGCACCAAATTCAATGGTGGTTTAACAAGCATCAGGCCCTAGGAATGTTTCATATTTTGGAGGTGAGGTGAAGGTCTTTGGGTCCATTAGTCAGTCTGACATGTTGGGAAGCTCACATCATTTCTAACTGGTCTTTTGAAGTCAGTGTCTATTTGAAGCAAGTCTTTTGCAAAGGCAGTTGCAGGCAGTCCTGACATGCTTGTTTTATACTTAAAAACCTGAAGTATTTACTTACTTAGACTTAATTTCTTAAAAACCTACAGTAGTGGAGGGTCTACTGCCTCTTCACAAGCAATGTCCCAGGAGGTACCTGCTCCCCAGCTGGGAGCCCATAGTGATCCAGACTATCATGCCTCTGGAGATGCAGCAGCATTTTCATTTCAAATACTCCCCTTCATGTCAACTTACAGGATCGATGAGGACCACAACCGTTTCCCCCGGGTGATTGCTGACGCCAAGTGCCGCCATTCCAGGTGTGTGAATTTGGACGGGCAGCTGGACCACAGTGTCAACTCTGTCCCCATCAAACAGGAGATCCTCGTCCTCCGGAGGGAGCAAAAGGGCTGCCACCAATCATACCGGCTGGAGAAGAAAATCATCACTGTGGGCTGCACATGTGTCACCCCCTTGATCAGACACCAGGCTTAAAGGGAGCCAGTAGTGTAAGAGCAGGGAGCTGTGGAGGAGAGCTGCCTTGCCTAACAGCGATGAAGCGAAGGGGCCTGATTCAGCCTCCGCAAAACTGAATCAAGCCATAATCATTAGCTAGAATCTATCAGAATATATTAAAAATTAAAAAGTCTCCATTTAAAAAAAAAATTGTTCTCCCCAAAAATCTTGAACTCTTCAGAATTCAGAAGCCAGACACCTTTGTGTGCCCAGCTGAAAAACTAATGGGAACTCTTTACACACCTTTAGTTTACATTTTGAAATTTCTATTTATGTAATTCTATTTATGCTGGTGGAAAAGTCAGGAATAATATATCTGCTTATTTATCTTTATGTAATAAAAAATTAGTAAATAACTCTGTGGTGTTCTCCTTCCTTTCTAAAGAAGCCTTTTTGATAAGGCAAGAAATCAGTCAATTCAATTATGAACACGTAAGAGATTTTCATGATGCTAAAACCTAAAATTCTCTTGATAACACCAAGCTCTGCTGCAGTAGAATAAAAAAATAAAAATAAAAAAGTTAGGGTTTGTATCATTAACAGCATTTTGCCAATAGAGAAACTAAAATACCCGGAGGAAAATTATTTACCAAGTGATACCAAATAGATTCACATGAAAGACAGACTATCAAAAAAAGCGGTGGGAAACTACCCAGTATCCACCTAATTATCTGATTGGAAAGGAATTTGTAAAGACAGGTTCAACACAACACTTTGAATGTTTCTTTGGGGGCAGAAGGAAACTTCCTCCCCTAAAATGGAGAGTGTGTTTCCACCACTGAGTTTCAACTTTGGTCCGACGTTACCTGTGAATCTCAGTCCAACCCATTTCAACACATTTTCTGTGGAGCCCGGTCACTACCTGGACACAAGAGGAAAAGTGCAAGAGTGAGTCGGGGGGATAATTTAAACGATTAACCACATATTGCTAATTGCAATCGTAATTTTCTCCATGTTCATGTTCTTCCAATAGGTTCACTGCCAGCAGTTAGTGCTTCAAATGTAGAGCAGACTGACACAGCACTTCTACCACGGTTGCAATGGGACTTGCGTAGGTAGATGTCTAGCACTGCAGGAGTGTTTATTTAAAGCACGCTTGGGTTAAAAGTGCTCAGATGAAAATTTTCCATGTTTCAAAAGGCAAGCTGGTTTGCGAAGACACCGATGTTTTGTTTGCTGCCGTCTCGGAGAGGTGTGACCCTTCTCAGGCATGGGCAAAATGCCATTGACAAATGCAACAGCAAATACAGAACTTCTAGAGATGCAGAGCTCAGGGGTGCAGGTCCCTCATGAGACGCAAAGTCCTCTCAAGTGAAAACATCTCCTCCAGATCCAGCTGTGCTAACCGGAGATGTGATCATCCCAGCTTTTGCTGATGGGGGTTATTGCCTCCAGCTGTGTCAGTGAGCCTAAATCCTCCGTAATCTACTCCAGGCAAAATAAGATGGGTCATCTTGTAATCTAAACTCACAGCACAGCCACGGGTTTCATACCATCTCTTGACCTAGCAGATATACACTGGTCCAAGGAAACATTAATTAAGTTTGAGTGATCACAGTATGTACAATCACAACAGTGAACTCCTGTCCACACCTTTAGTTACCTTCAAACACTGATATAACTTTACCCATATGTACATATATAGCAGTATATATGATCCTAATTTAGCTTGTTTCCTACCTTGTCTCCAGCTAGGTGTCCTTAAGGTCTCCTGCAGATCCTGAAGTTCAGCCAGCTGGCTGTCCCAAGAATATTAAACATGGGAACAGACTGCCAAAAAAATCCATTGAGGAACACTCATCCTTTGAATTCTTCAAGGAGTTAAATAAACATCAGTCCAAGAAGATTGAAATAGAGCTAACTGCCTTGTCCATTAGATAATCTCTCTACATCCTACCACATGCTATGGAAGGAGCTTTGGCAAATTGTCTGCAGCAGCCCAAGAAACTTCTAACAGTTAAAATTACAGTAAGTCCCACCCTTTATTACCTGGTAGTGATGTGCCGTTAGCCGGAGTTGGCACATGAGTAATGGAGACTAGTTAGCAATGCTGAGAGAGAGCTACTGTGTGCAAAAAGTCAGAACCAGGTCAGCAAGAGATGACACAGTTGGAGTACCAAAATGCCAACAGCTTTCCGCTCACAGACTGCGAAGATACTCCGGTTCCCCTTCCAGCAGTGTCGTTCTCCCTTGGACCATTTACCAACCCAATAAAATCTGTGCCTTAGGACACAACCCTTTTTTATTTACTTGGCCTCGTGCCAGCTTCATGTTCACCTCTGCAGGCTGCTTGGGTGTTGTACCTGCTCCTGCAGAAACGCTTAATAGTATGATTGCCTGGATTCATTTGGCCTGTGGACTATTTTCTTTCCTACTGCAAGTTCTCTTGTAACTCTTGGCATCATGAGCGAAGAGGTCTTCCTTGCATTGCTGTGTTCAGCTGATAACGTGCAGAATAATTCCAAATCAATGTACCCTGCCATGAGGTCACCTAATCAGTGATTTTGTTGCTCTGGGCAAACATTCATGGCTACAGTCAGTAACGATCACGATAGAAGACCGAAGAGAGTAGGACCCCTCTTACACCCATGCACAGCTCTCATCAGTTTGAGGTTCAACAGGTAAAACTTTCTCTTTCTTGTTTTGGAGCGTTTCAGTGCAAACTCATGCTTATTTGATGTCCTTTAATGATATCATAACGTTGGGGAGGGTGTGGGAATTGCTGCAAAACCCTCTTCAACACAAAGGTTTCCAGTCCAGCACTGCTCCCGCTCTCAGTTTTATGTCAATTTGCAAAATCTGAGCGGCAGCGGCTTAGCAACCAGATTGCTTGGGAACCTGTGAGTAAAACCCAGCAGAAGGGGAAGTATGAGATTGGATTTGCACAGCAAATGACCAGATAACCATGCTCCTCATTGCCAGTTATCAAAGCAAGCTGGACAGATATTAGATGCTTGTAAAAGGTGATACAGATTAACTGGCTGGCAAGCCTCACTCTGTGAAGGAGGCCAGGAGTACAGAGTTTAGAAGCCTGAAATAAAAAGCAAACCCAAAAAATTATAGAGGCAAGTTAGAGAGAACACAAACTAACTCTATTCACTTACTGGAACAGGGAACCTTGATATTGTGCTTACTAAAAATGCAGATGAAACAGAAATATGACACTTTGTACTGAAAAAACCAGTAAAACTCACTCATAGAAAGCTATGCCCAGAAAAGAGTATTTTGAGTAGAGCCTGCTCAGTCCGTGACCCCTAAAGAGCATCAAGCATATCTTTAATCATTTGTTGAAGTTAAGAAAAAGGTGGAAAAACTGAGCTAGTTTTCCGAAGGAAAAAGAAATAAACAAAAGGAAAAGAAAAGTTACACAGAAATAGGAATGGATTTATCTGAAGAGCTGAGGACTTGAAGCTGCTAATACTATCCAGCCCTGGAAGTACGAAGAATAATTAGCAAAGATGGAAAATATCTGTGTGAGTAGCAAAGGCAGAAAATGTGGTTTGTTTCTGGTGCTGGGTATAGCTGGTATCTTCTCTGCTCCTGAAAGTCAGCACCAGCACACAGTTCCATCCCCGTCACCAAGCCTGCCAAGCAGTATCAGGCCATCGCAGACATTTTAAGCAAGGGTTTTTTGTCACCACCTTGTAGCAGCGCTGTAGAACATGCAAGCTTGGCCCACACACCTGGACTCTTCTTAAGCACAAGGTTAAAAATGATCTCAGAGAGCAAAGAAGAGAAAGGTGGAAGGAGGAAGGAGACAAGGGAAGAAAATCAATGCAAGTCTCACATTGTACCCTGTGATGGTGACATGGGAGCAGTTTTCTGGTCTGATCTGTCAGGCCATCCCCCAGGACAGCCAGAACTCACAGCTGGGGAAACTCACCCCACCACCTATACCGGTCATGTATAGGTGATGTACCAAACATCACACATGAAACATCAAACATCCCCACAGCAATGACCAGCAAATCGCTCACACCCTTAAAATTTTGTCTGCTAGGTCTAACTTTCAACAAGCCACGTGGACTTCTGGATTTTCAAGCCATTGCTCCTCTGGCTTACCAACCACAAACACGAACAGTTCTTGGCTTGTTTCAACCTTTTAGGTTGCAACCTTTGCATTCTTCAATTTATTTAATTTCTGTGCACTTTTAAAAACAATGATTTTGTGGAACAGGCTGACCTGGTCCGTAGTCCCTTTGAACACCCTCAGGAGCACCTACCTGTTGTCAAAGGTCCAGAGAAGCCTGACTCACACCTGCAGGCCAACACATCCACAGGTCAAAGCACAGGTCTGGGAGGAGGCAGCTACTGGGGCTCACATCACTGCTGTGCCTCCCAGCCCGTGCTGATGCAGGAGTCTCTGCAGCGTGCTCCCTCCAACATCCCTAAGAGCTGCTACACAACGGGATCCTCGCTTGAGCTGCCAGAACAGGCACAGCCAAGGGCCGGAGCGAGCAAGGGGACAGGGAAAGGCCGTTAGTGAGAGGCAAGCACAAGAGGAAAGGAAGAGGAAAGGGCACAAGCTCAGATACCAAGCTGTGATTGTAGGTTGCTTAGCCTAGCAGGTTACGAGAAGACACTGCGGGACTGCTACTACAACTACAGCTGTGTCTTCTCCTCCTGGTAAAACAACCAAGTCCCTGAAGGTTGCTTGAAGCTACATTTCAGAGCCAGAGATGCCCCTCTGGGCACCCAGGGCCTGGGTCCATTGCTGCAAGAGGAAAAAAAACCAAGCAAAGCCTTTTGCAAAGGCCGGTCCTCAGCTGTAAACTGTGCTTGCTCTTGGTGGCGATCTGACTGTGCTGTTTACAAGAAGCATAAACTTGTCTGCCATGTTCTTAGAGTGCTGGGAATGAAAGCCTACCACCTACCTCATCACAAAAGCCAGCCCCTAAAAAATAGCTAGACTCCTATTTAAAACCGACTGCACTCTAAGAATGATGCCATTAGAAGGAAATAACCCTTGTTGCTTGTTTTATTTAGAAACAATCCCCACATACGAGCGCATGCCTTACTGGGAGGTGTGTGGTTTGCTGTTGATAGCGCTGGCTGCAAAACCTCATGACCCATAGGGGAGACTTCCTTAATTAGCTACCTTTGCATTTTCTTAATTAGCTACTTCATATTTCATCCAGATAGAACAACTCTTAAGCTAAGCTGATGGGTGTTTAAGAGCATCAGCACAGGAGCGTACACCCGCTTATCTGCCACGAACCCAATGCCCAAGTAATTATGTCTGGAGAGAGAACTGTAGGCTATTTTTCTGCCCACAAAAACAAGGCAGGACAACCCCACAAGCTAAGTTTATCGAGAGCGAGAAATAGGTCAGCAGTAAGAACTAGGGTGTGCAGCGTGCGATTTCCTGGTTAGTGGTTACTGTAAGAGGAGAGCTGGTGTTACGCAAGAGCGTGCAGAAGACGCCTCCATAGGTTTTGTGCTCCACCTCATGAAGAGCTTGGTGGTCATAATGAAACAGCTGCTGCCACAAATGAGTACAAATGCTTGTAACTGAATGAGACCATTCCCCCACCTAGTTACCCATGGCTTGTTGAACTGGCTCCCAGTGACCCACAGGGCAGGGAATATACCCGACTCGACAAACAAGTACCAAAGGAGTCACCAATGACTCGTCTGACCTACCCAGAGGAGGAATCCCAGGGTCTACCTGCCCCAGGTGTATCTAATTTAAAGTAGCTTCTATGCAGCTGAAATGAAATATGAGAATGCTTGCACACAGATTTACCCTGGTTTAAATGCAGGTGAACGAGGAAATACAGGCTTAAAAACTCCACCAGCAGAAACCAGCGTCAGAGGTCTGAGAATCTGGCTCAGCTCTGAATGAAAGATGAGTAATGTCAAAAAAAAAAGCAACACTGCAACAGTCTGATAAAATAGTAAGTAGTGAGTCTTGCTAGGCTGTAGTCCTTGTGTAGCTAAGGGAGAGAAATGGCAATTCCTCCTTTCCTAAGTTAGGACACGTCAGCTCTGTAGGCAACCATGTCCATGTTCCCTTGATGTGAAGGGATCCTCATCCATCACTTCAAACCCAACACCTATATTTGGCTGGTGAAAGAGCGGTGAGATGAAGCCATCTTTGCACATTTCCTGGCAAGTGGAGGAGGAGGGAGCTTATAAGGATGACATCTTGTCCGGAAGAGGATAGGACAGGCCTTTCCCAGCTCACATGAACCAGGCTAGACCCTCATCCCAAATTTCAGTTGCAGCCTTGCAATGCAATGTCTCCCACCTCTTTTCCTGCCATCCCGAGAGACCATCCCCAGGGTCTAGAGAACCTGCCTCCATTGCCATCTCCCCCAGCGCTGTCTGTATAACCTCACTTCACCACTTTCAGCCCTTATTTGCATCTTTTCATCTATTTAGGCTGCAAACTCTCTTGTGCTCCCTCTTACTCATACCACCGCACCAGAAGCAGTCTGATTTTTGCTATCTCAGTGCTACTGCAGCACGAACCCATTCTCTGTGTCTGCTTTCATTTTGTGCTACCATAATACAACATTCTTTTAAATAAAATACAAATTTTATTCAGTGGATAAGTTATTGAATAAATACAGATAAACATTTACCATTTTTTTGGATACTCTGAGCACATACAAAGCCATAAATACAGTCATAAATAGAAGATATAAATAGAAATGTAAACACCCATTAGTTCTTTGCCGTTTTAACACTCAATGCAAGTGGACTCAATTCTCTCCCAAATTGCTCCGGAATAAGACAGTCAGCCACTGCTCCCCACGAAGCAGCAGTGACACAAAACCAGAGTGCGGTGAGAATCAGGGCTGGTAGCACTTCCATCCGATTTACCCTAGAAATACATTAGTGAGCAGGGATGGCCAGAGAAGGAAAAGGGGCTAGGAGATGAGGAAGGGAGGGAGAAGATGCAGGAGGAGGGATTTTTTTGTGGCAGTGCTGGTTTGGCATGTATACATTAGGGCAATTTACTGCTAAGAAACTATAATTCATTTGATTCACCAAACTGATATAAGCCACAATGAAAATAAAAGGACTGCTTTACTCCCTGCTTGGAGACACAAGCAAAACTTCTCCTCCATCCCCCTCCCTCCCTTCCACCACCAGCTACCAGAGATCCCATTCTAAAATCCACAAATGAACAACAGCAAGAATGAGCATTTTCAGGACGTAATTTGCTCAGATTTGGAAAGGAAATATGTTGAATTCCTGGGATGCAAGGCGGGCGACTGTGGGATTTCTCCAAAGGTATGTTCATATGAGACATTTCTTCTTCCCAGTGTTGTCTCTCCTACCAATCCCTCTAGGACTGCTGGTGGATGACTGGAGCAGCACATGTGCAGCCCACAGTGATGACTTTCTTCTCCAGGCGGTAGGTGGGCAGGCAGCCCCGCTGCTCCCGCCGAAGGACAAGGATCTCCTGCTCGATGGGGACAGAGTTGAGGCTGTGGTCCTCCTGCCCCAGTGGGTTCACGCAGCCGGAGAGGCGGCATTCAGCATCAGCAATCACCTGGGGGAAGCGGTTGGGGTCCTCGTCAAGCCTGGGGATGGAGACACAAGGTTTTATGCACTTGCACAACACGTTTTGGCAGAATCTTCTTGTTTACCTCCATGAAAGGACCATACTATATTTACCTGTGTATCCTCATTATGAGACAAGGCCAATGAATTTCCCTATCCTCTAGGAATAGTTTTCTAGAAATGGAATCAATTTGGGGAGGATAATATTGCTATATCATTCTTTAGTTGTTGATGAATGGAGTGGAGCTGGGTGAAATACAGAACTGATTGTAAGTGGATCATTCGTTTTTGTTTTATTTTGTTTTAATTTCAGCATTCAAAAATATTTTTCATCTATGAAAACGTAAAATAACAATGTACTGACATTTTTCTTTTCCTAGAGGAATAATTCTTTGACAAATGTTGACAAGATGACTAGAAACCATTCCAGTGATGTCGCTTTACACTACAAACAGTTTCTCTTGGAGAAATCTCACCCTACATCAAAGTGAAAGTGTGTGTCGAGAAGTGTTTGCAATATTCACAGGACTCCAGGCATATGCTGAGAACCAGCTATTGTTCACCATAAAAAAGGTCTGTGTAGCATAGACATTGCAATTTAAATAACAACTAAACCGTTACCTGTAATCCCAAGGAGCAAGAGACCGGTTCCTGATATCGTGGACCATCTTAAAGGCATGATCTGAATTGCTAATACGAATGTCAACTTTCACTGTTGTAGGAAATTTGAGATCCTTTTGGTTCAGGCAATCTTCACGAAGCCTCACAAAGCCATCATCCTTGCCAGGTAGAGGATGAACTACCCTCCCATGGGGTGAGCTCCTTACGGTGAGTGCTATAACCAGCACCAAAAGCAGTGATCCAAACTGTGAGAGAGAAAGGTGTGTTGGCTCAGTTCAGTCAAGAGAGAGAAAGCACAAAGAGCCAAGTTTTGACTAGACTGGACCATCAATGGACCATATAACTAGCAAGAGGAGAAGGACACAGCATATAAGCCCTATCCTGAATTCCTTCATTGCTGCGAATCAGCACTGGGCAGTAGCTGGTCTTTATAGTTATATTTGGGTGAGATGGGCCAGCGTGAGTAAATAGCGCAATGATGCTAGTAATACACATCACAACGGATGCTAAACTGATTCAAATTCTCATTCATAGTTGGCTCTGCACCAAGAAGAGCATCTCTCCAACAAGCTATGGAAGATCCTCCTCTGCAAGCAGCAGTCAGTCTTATGATCTACAAGGTGGGGTAATGACTCAGATGACGCCATACCTAAGCTTAGAAACCTAGGTAAGCCATACGCTTTCTCAGCACGGGAAAGGTTGGCTGCCTAACAGCCCTCTGATCGAAAGAACCCTTTTCTTGATGAAATCTGAGATTCTTGGGCCATTTCCAGGATCCTGAATTTTAGGAAAAGAAGACAGATAAATGCAAATCTTCGAATAAAATCACAAGAGTTGGCATCGCTGCAAATGCTACGTAGATTGAAATTTAAATACACAGACGTTCACTTCACAATGACATTTTGGCAATTTTGGTAACATGTTGTCTGAGAAAAGGACTGTCTCTCCCAACTCCACCTCAGCAGTGCTGCTCTTACAGATAAATAATGGATAGTTTATTGCCTCCTTGTCACTCAAGCACCAAAGCCATTTGCAAAACCTCAGGACAGACAGCTGTATCAGACAGACTTAGTATCCCATTCAGCTCCCACTAAGACCAACAAGGGTTGCTCTTAGACAACAGCATCTTGGGATCTGCATTTTGTTTTTTCTCTTGCAACAAATATATCTTAACCCTTATACCAAATATAAGTACTTACCACTGCAGCGTAGCTGGCAAAAGCCATTGCAACGTCTCTTAGGTGGATGCACACGTTGACAGAGCACAAGAGGTCTCCTTCTCTGAGACCTCTTCCACTCAATGTGTGCCTCAAAGCCAGCTGTGGTCTCCTTTTTATAGTGAAGTTCAACCACTACCATCCTTTCCACTGCAGCATATAGCTGGCTTACCTGACCCGAGGTTAGGAGCTGATATTTCATTTTCTAGCCCACTTCCTTCCGTCTACCTCCAAGAAGGGGAGGGCAGATACTATGTCATCAGAATCCCAAATCAGCCAATACAGTTTATTCAGGCAGATAAAGAGATAAGGGAAGAAAAGAAAAAAAAAAATTTGTTCAGGCAGCTATTTTTTTCCCTTTCCCACCCCCTCTTTCTAATATTAATGTTCTCACACCACAAACACATCTGTGGGTGCACTTCCAAGTGCTTCACACAAACCAAATGACAGAGGTCAGCAAGCTGCAAAGTCAGGCACTCAAGGGTGAAACCCAACAAGGGTTTCAAAATGAGGATAGGACATGGAACTTTACGGTTTAACCTCCCTTTGCTTCATTGCACAATCCACCCCCACCTCCTCTTGAGGATCGGTGTCCCACGGTGGCCGGGCAGGGGAAGATTAGATGCCCAGGGGAAGTCCTACTGGGGGACCTCAGGGCACCAGGAGCTGGGATGTCTTCCCCACTCGTTGCTGAGATCCCACATTGACATGTTCTGTAGAGCTCTTTGAAAAACTCATGCATGCCCTGTAAGGGCCCTGAGGGCACTATTTGTCCTTACTGGCCTCGACCGGCATCACCATGGGTTTCCCTCCACAGCCCATCACCAGAGGCCCCATTTCAGTTCAGCTTTGGGTCCCCAGTCCCTGCCTGAGCTGCGCTGTAGGGGTGCTGGTATCCTGCTCCTTCTCTGGCCTTGTCTACCGGATGGACCTTGGAGTAGTATTTCTCCTGGATGGACACCATGGCCATAGTGTACTGCACTGCATTTTGCTCAGGTCTTCTCTGAGTGCTGGGGGGGGCTGGAGAAAATATAAAGTTTTTTTAAAGAGTTTTTTCTTATTTTAAAGTGCCTGAGAGGGCTGCATCGCCACCACCACCAGTGCAGTGGCTGGAGATGGTGATGGCACAGCAAGGTGTAATGGTGTAGGGTGAGGTGTGGGGGCAGCTCTAGTACCCCTCTGTGGGAGCACTGGGGAGAATGTACATGGAATCAGTATTCTGGCAAGGAACTGGGAGTGTCTTTCGATGATCCCATGAAAATCGCACCGAACTTGATTAAATCACAAATTATTACAGAGCTTCAGCATGCACAATGTAAGGGCTTGGCAGAATTTAGCAGCTAAAGTCTGGGTGGGATTAATTGCTCCTTAAGGATTTTCCCAATGTGTTTTTCCCTCTGCTGTGCCAGTGCATCACACCTGTGCAGTAAAATACACGTTTAAGCCCTCAGAGCGATGAGAAGATAATGCTGTCATTATTCGGAGCTGCCAAATCCAGTAGCCCCAAACTCAAACCCAGTAGAGACAAGACTGCTACAGCTCTACGCCCCCATGTCCCTCCAGTAGCAAAGCTGAGCACGGATTCCCAATAGGCACATACACACACGTATACAACATGCGTACAACATATATACAGATGTCCAGCCACATGGATCAACACAGGCAAAAAGCATCACTCAAGTAAACACAAACAGGACCAATGGCCTCATCTTGTTCCCTTCTCTGGCTGATCAGGATGAAAGCCTGTTAGCGGAAAATAGGTACATATATATATATACACATATATATATAAAAAAATACATACAAGATGGATGTCTCCAGTTACTGGCCTTAGACCATCTCTCCAGTAGCTGCCCCTACATCCCCCGGTCTCCCCATTGCTTCATGCACAGACACAAACGCACACCAGTGGGTCTCCCCATCAGCTGCTCCAGACTTATGACCTTAGCAGCAGGCAACCCCCAGATCCCACAGTCTCTCCAGTAGGTGGTCAAGACCTCCCAGTATCTCCAGCAGCCAATCTGCAGACCCTCTGGTTTCTCCAGCATCCTGCCCAGTCTTAGGGCTGCTCCAATACCTCGAGCTAGCCCAGCTTGACGTCTTCAGCATTTCCACACTGCCATACCTACTCCCACAATATGCACACACACTCTGGACCCCTGGTTGCTGGCCTTTAGACCTTGCATTTAGGATAGAGAGTGATATTACACCCAAAAAAAGGAAAAAACAAAGAAAAAGATTTAATAAGACAGGGCACACTGGAGCGATCAGCCACAGAACTCAGACAAGCTTACTGACCACCATCCCACTTATGTGTGATCAGCCTCACTGATCCACCCTGATCCTTCCCTTTCCCCAGCTCTGCCCCTTCCCCTAAACGTCCCATAAGTAGTCCTGCACAATCCCAAAATGCTCTTCCCAGCACACCATGACGAGTCCCATACCCCTGTAGCCAGCAAGGTGATGTGGGGAAAGACTCCCGCATTCATTTGGCTGGTGGGTCTCACATCTAGACTTGGGTTGACCATCCTCCCTGGGCAGCCCTGAAAGAGCCAAGTCAGGGGCTCCGTTGGCACTACGTTATTTGGGTTCCTCCATCTGCTACCACTCCTCCATTCCTTGGTGTTCATGGAAAATAACACCTCTTAATCACACAAGCTAACAATCCTCATTTTTTAATTAGAAGAAAGAAGAATGAAAATAACAGGGGAAGTGGTGAGGATCAGCCACAAACTGGAGGGGAAAAATCAGGGCTTGTGCTGTTTCCCCAGAAGAATCAGCAGTTTTCTTTGGGAGTAAAAGCTATTTTTATTGCAGAAAAAGTCCATGTAATCAATTTGATCAGCTTCTCTGTGGAGAAAAGCCCCAAGAGGAGCCTCTCCCAAAGCCATGTAGCCAAGCTGGAAAAGGAGAACTGAAGCATAGGACTCTTCACACAAATTAATCTTCAGTGCTCCAGAAAGTCAACAGATTCATGGTATTTTCAGTCCTCCAGAAAATCAGGAGCCTCTTACACATTCATGGCATTTTCAAATAAAAAGGGACTAATCCAGTCCCTGCTCTGTCACCTCTCTTGAATAATACCGGCAGAAATCTCATGCTACATGTCACTGCAGGATGTCGTCATGATTTTGTGGTCTGATTCAACTGCCAGTTCAGAGACCGGCAACTCATCTCACGTAAATTTTTCATATTTCAGGTTACTAAGTTCACCTGAGGTAAATACCTATTTTGTGACACGTGTTCCTATTCTGACTGTTCACATCTATATATCCACGAATGCATCTACTGAGACACGAAGTGTGGAAGACCAAGAGAGGGTAGAATTACCAGAAATCCATTTCTATAACCCAGAAACTGTCCCCCTTTTTTTCCCCCGAGCGCTCGTGGTGAAAGGAAAAGGGCATTGCCATGAAAATGGGTTGGATTTTGCAGGTACAGGTTTAAGCGGAAATTGTTACGTGCGATGAAGCAATGACATCATCACACCAAATACTGGGTCGTTAGCCCTGACCACCACTTTCCACTCACATCTGCTGCCTTCAGCAGCTTAGAACTTCAGCAAGGATTCCCTCTTTGACCTGAAATTTCCTATGACTGAACCTGAGTTGACGTTCGCTGAAAATTTGACCTAAAAGAGGTCACCTAATATGAATCACTACAAGGGAGGAAAAAATACTCATATCTCAAAAAGCTTTCACTCCCATGTTGCAAAGGACTGGAGCAGGGATGGGGACTTGGAAATCGAAGAAAAGTTCTAACTGCACCAAAAACTTTTCCACGCCTCAGTTCCTATAAAGAAAAGCACCGTTTGCACGGCAGGATCCATTACACACTTAGGTTAAGGTTTTCGTAACATGCCTGATTTCAGGTTGGTCTTGCGTGCTACATCCTTTTAAGCTCCTCTGAACTTTTCAGCTTTCATGCCTCATCAGAGGCACCCGTACCACCTCCAAGGAAACAGGAATTAAAACTCCAGAGCAGACAGAAACCAAAACTACTCAATGCCTTTGAACCCAGAGGAACAAGCGCCGGGCACTGGACCGTGAGCTGCATTTCACTGACTGCTACTGGGCAAAGCGAGTGCCGTTTCTCAGCTGCATCTCTGCAAATGTTCACAGCTGGTGGTCACGCTTCGATGACATGAGCATTTTCTCCTGTGGAAGCAGGTGCCCTGCCATGAGGGAGGGTCAAGGGAGACTAGATAACGGCTGGAATCCTAATGAATTAACAGGACTTATCTGGGAGTAGTATTTCTCCAGCACTCTCTGCCCCACCACCACACTGTCCCATGGATGGGGTCCACCAGACCCAGTGTTGGTGTCTGCATCCCAGCAAGCCACCATGATTTCTGCCAGGAGAACAGGCAGCATTTTGGAGGCAGGTGTCTCTGCCAGCTCAGCTGAGGCACATCAGGGGACCTTCTGTAGCCTGCAGGAGAAAAGGAGATAAGGGGGCTGAAGTTGCAAGCCCTGAAATCTCCAGATGCCAGCGCCAAATAAATATTTCAGAGCTAAGCTCAGCAGATCAGAAGAAGCACAAGCACAGGGCAGGGCCTCTACCTCCAGCAGCTTGCTCCTGCCTTGCTGGCAACCCCAGGTTTTTCCCTTCATGACGTGTGACACCATGAAGTCTCCTACCTTCTGACTGAGAGAGCTGATGGTACCCATCCACGCTTACCCCGGCAGCGATTGCTGACAGTGCTTCATCATGCCAACAAGGCTCATGACCAAGCTGCAGACCACAGACGAGAGACATGAGCTGGAAAGACCAAATTTTGAGGGGAAACGTGGCTGGCTGAGCGTGCCACAGATACCGGCAGCAGAAACCTCTGCACGGGGCCGTTGGCAATGCGCTGCCTCAACACGACGGCGACCGCAGCTCTGTGTCACCGCTGGTGGCCCTTGGAGGGGTCCAGCGGAACCTCCGGGCTCCCTCTACGGGTGATGGGCAAACCTCATTTTTGGCTGCCAGCGCTGGCTCAGCTTCACGCTTTGGCCAGAGCTGCGGGTTGAGTGGGAGGCAGGGAGTAGGTGATGCTGAAGGTGCTGGTGTGGGGATTCCATCCCTAGTCCCGCATCCTGGGTGCTCACCCAGCCCGCAGCAGGCAGATAAAGAGGGCGCTGGATTTCTGGCACCACAAATCCCATTCCCTGTCAAGAAGCAGCATTAGTTTGCCTCGGCATGATTTGCCTTGCAGTTTTGCTATCAGTTTATTCTGGTACAACTTTTGCTTGATTATCTGTCCCTGCAGCTTTCTGGGAACTACGGTTTTCCCTGGTTTCTCCTTTTCTTTCTCCCACTTCCCCCCCTCCCCTCCTTTCCAGTTTTCTTCACCCATCCTCCAAGATTTCCCGGAAGGAATCCAATATACTGGATCAGTTCAACTGACTTCAGTCATCTAAAACCAAGACACTTGGAGCTAAGCTTGGCAATTTCGGCTTGCTTTAGACTTATCAGAGAGCAACAGGCACATTTAAACCACAGTTAATATTTATTAATCTTAATCACAATTAATCCTAACTCCTGCAGCCGCTCAGACTTAGTCCCATCTAGATCAGATGAATCATGACCTAAAGGAATCCAAAATTTGTTTCACCCAGTTTGCATTTAATATTATTTCTTCAAGATATAGAAATCCTTTTCCAGGCTGCCTTTCCATGGGATCCTCCCTATCAAGCCCCTAACATTACCCAAGCCAGGTTTCTTGAGAATTGCAATCTTTATTCTATGGTCTCCTTCCTTTTTTTCCTATCACAAACTCCATCATTTTCATCCACTGCCAAATTTTCAATTAGTTCTTTTCCATCAGCAAGAACAAAGCCTGGAAATTAAATATAGTATCAAATAATATTATATAAATAGTAGCAAATATTAGTAAATTAAACAGTGGCAGAGATTGTTTTCTAGAAATGAAACCAATTGGCACAGTCTGGCCATGTTACCAGTGTTAAAAGCTTCCAGCCTCCAAAATGAGGTGGCTGTATCACAACTGCTTCTTGGTCCATGCACACTCCTGAATCACGGCCAAAAGTCTGAGAGAGGGCTAGATAAGCACATCAAAACTCCGCCAAGGACCGACCAAAAAAATACAGTTAGCTGAGATGCAGCACCCAAGTCTGCGCCCTGTCACAGTTTATCAGAGCAGATACAGCTTCAGCGTCCATGTGGCTGAGCACCCAAGAACTGGATGAACTCTCCGGTAATATCGCAGATTCAGGCTGTTGGTCAGATTCAGCTGATCCCCACAAACCTCTCTGCCTTTGGGATTTGGAGGTCCAGATCTTCTGTCTGTAGGATTAGTTGATCACTCATTGCCAAGACAATTTTTTTGATGTTGACAGCAAGCTGATGTTGCTCCTTGGCATCCCACTCCTTTCTACCTCTCTGTCCCACCCGCTCCCACCAGCCTCGCATGGCACCTCTTCCCTGAATTCCTTTGGCAGGGATAAGGAAGCCACACGCTTGTTTATTGAAAGCGGAGCCCTGTGGGGACCATTCAAGGGTACGTTTCTTCGGTCTGAACACAGCCCGTGTGGGCCAACCAGCAGCTAAATGAAGAAGTTGTCTTCCTAGGCACTCCCAGCCTTTGTGGGGCTTCTGCCTATACAACCTTGCAAACACCTACCTGCTGCCTTCCATTCCCTCAGCTCCCAAGTTTCAAGCTCTTCTTGCACAGACCTGTCCCTGCCCCCTCGTACAACAGGGATTTGCACTCGCACTCAGGGATGCTGGAGGACCTGGTGGCTGCCAGCCAGCTGCTCTGCTCGCCTTCCGCAGTGCCCACACCAACTGTCTGTCCTGGTTTCAGCCAGGGTAGAGTTAATTTTCTCCACAGAAGCTGGTGTGAGGCTGGGTTTTGGATTTGGGATGCGAAAATGCTGATAACGTGATGATGTTTTGGGTTGTTGCTGAGCCGTCAAGGACAGTCCAGCTTCTCGTGCTGGGCTGCCAGCGAGCAGGTGGGGGTGCCCGGGGAGCTGGGGTGGGGCACAGCCAGGACAGCTGACCCAGGCTGGCCAAAGGGATATTCCAGACCATATGACATCATGCTCCGCATGTAAAGCTGGGATGAAGAAGAA
>NW_010552649.1:24091-33832 GCF_000687285.1 Phaethon lepturus
TTTCACCCTTCCGATCCTCCCCCCCGTCCCACCATGGGGGAGAGAGCGAGCGGCTGCGTGGGGCTTAGTCGCCAGCTGGGTCTCAACTGTGACACTGTCCCACAAGCTATGGACCACCCATAGACCCGCCAGCCAAGTCAGCTTCTCTCCAAGGACCAGGGATTTGTTTTTTCCCTTGTCAGCAAAGGCCCCTCTCCTGCAAAGGATGTGCTGACGTGGCCACCAGCACATGAAGGAGGTGGAGAGCTACGTCCTACCATCCTAGGCTGGAGGAGCGCAAAATAAACCAGAGATTTACCTATCCTGGAGCTCCTCCTGGTGTCTTGTCATGGGAAACACAGTATTAGCAGTTCCCCAGCTGTAAGGACGGGGAAAACACAAAGATAGGAGATCACTCCGAAAAGCCACTCTGGCCAAATGCCCTCACCGCTCCCTGCTGGGACCTGCAGAGAGGAACAGCCTCCAAAAGTCAGGGAGAAGTGGGGAAGAGAAGGGAGTGATGACAATGTCCCCACACCTAGAAGGCAACTTTTTATAAGCACCTCAGGCACCTTTCCAGCAGAAAAAGGTTGGGTCCCTTGCCCACAAACGAGTTGGTACGAAAACAACACCTACACCCTGCTAAAGGTGCCTGGGTGCACTGGGACCATCGCTCCTGCCCGGGGGCTTTGCAGCGTGGAGCCACCACGGCGGTGGTCGTGCAGGGGTGGACCGTGCTGGCTCAGCTTCCCCCCCAGCCCCACAACGCTCGGGGACTGGAGCTGCGTAATAAAACCACTGAGACAGAGCAACTTTGACCATCTGTGCGTTTAACTCACCTTCACCAATCTTTGCAGTTTTACGAGCCAGACGCTGGACGTAGGTCTGAGGTCAATACCTCCAAGCCAGAGATCTTTAGGAGCCCGCAAACGTGCAAAATCTGCTCCAAACCCGAAAATATGCCGTGTTGGATGAGGGGAGCTCAGAAATCAGGCTTTTATAACACAACAGGCCTGTTTGCAGAAGAAAAATGGGGGTTTCCCACCCTCCCTGTGCAATGAGATGCTACCAAGTCCTCCTAGCCACGTGGACGTGTAGCTCCAGGTGGGCAGAGGCCACACAGCTGCGGTGGGAGAGGCAGGAGCTGCCCACATTTATTACTCACCCACCCCAAGGGCATTTCTGCAAGTGCCCGGTCCACCCAGGCAAAGGCACCGTGGTGGAAGGACGTGTCCAACACCATCCCCGAGCCCAAAGGAGCAGGCAGCTGCCTGAGGGCTTTCCATAGCAGCACAGGTCCCCAGAAGACTGTAAAGTTGCATCCCCAGAAGTGGGAACAGTTTAAATCCAAGTAAGCAGCAAGTCATGGGAGAAACGGTATCTAGACATTTTTATTATTCAAATCAATGTTTACGGCATCCAGAAGCAAGGGTACATGAACTGTGCAGAGGTGGGCAGGGACAGCAAAGAGCCTGTGCTGATCAGGGTCTTCTCCAAAGCTTAACCTCATACTTGCCAAGACCAGAAAAGAAAAAAAAAGCAATTTAAAAAAATCCCAAGCCTTCAGCAGCTCTGCCATCACAAGCAGCCAAGACTGGTGTGACTGCACGTTCAGCTTTTCTTGAAAGCCGTCCCAAACCATGGGAGCTTGCTGTTTTCTAGGCAGAGCCTTTCTCCAGCAAGCGATCACCTACATGTTCCCAGAAAGCAAAACGGTTCCACAAATCCCCCAAGAGCAAGGGAAGGCTTTTACAACCTCGGTAGCTTGTGGTTACCTTCCACAGGACGCAGGAAGACTTGCAGCAGCTTAGCTGGCAGGACGTACAGAGGATGCAGGACCCCAGGTCCCCGTAGCTTTGGCCTTTCTTTGCCACGGAAGGTTTCCTCCCATTTGTGGTGGTCCCGTTATATCCATACAAGTGCAGTCCCAGGCTGAAGGCAGGAGCAGCTGGAGACCAAACCCCCGTGTGCCAGGGACACGTCCCCTGGGCATCTCTGAGCATCCCCGTCCTTCCCACGTGCTTGGGGCCAATACTCCCAGTAGGGCTTTGAAATCTAGAAATCAAGCTGACCCTGGGCGATGGAGCAGGTCAGACCTGCCCCTGCATGACCAGAAATCATCCTCCACAAGATGAGTAGGAAATCAGTGGGGGAAGAGGCTGTTCACAGCCAGCAGGACAGGCTCTAAGCATCTTTACTTGGGAGACAAGCAGATCTAGGCTATGTACTTGGGGAAAAAGATTAAAAAAAAAAGGTGAAAAACAAAAGCTTCACAACTAATAGCGGAGCTCTCATATTGTTTCTTACCACCACTGCTATTGAATGTTGGATTCCTAAATCCAGATTTTTTTTATTCAAAGGCTAGAACTATTACCACCAAAGCTAAAAAATACATTATGAACATTGATAATTTGCACCCAAGTTTTTCCTTTTGGCTCCTGGCAGAAACAAACCTCTTCCTGAATACTCCAGTGTGAGGGCAGCAACAGTGAGAGAGCTTCCAAAGCTCCCGGCTTTTTTGGTGCCAGCAATGCACAGCCAAGAAGGACTTTAAAGTGCACAGACTTGAGCTCCCCAAAGTTCAGCTCAGCCAAAAGAAGTGTTCAGGAGAGAGCTGGAGGCAAACACAAAGAGTCTCCAAACTGAGAGTCCACAAGAACTTGGACTCTTCCACCCAGAGGCTCAGATTAAGAAGATAATGTCATCAGACACCATGATCTGGTTGTCATCTTGCATGAGGGCCAATGCCACCTTCACTTCAGCCAGTGAGAAGGGCTCAGGGTTGTCACGGTTGATGGACTCCATCACGTTCTTCAGACCCACGGACTGGGCGTGGGAAGCTTTGAAGACCTCCAGGAGGGCAGCCTTGAATGCTTTCAACCTGGTCAGGGAAGGAAAGAAGTAATCACCCTTGGAGGCCACATGGACAAGCCCTTCCCCTTCCTTCCCAGCCCAGGATGCCCCAGACCTTCCCCATTCCAGAAGCAGCACCCAGCAGGAAAGCTGAAATCGGAGCTGGGAGCACCCACCACAGATCCATCTCCAGCATCAGACAACAGAATGGACCCACCGGGGTGGGGTGGGACACGCAGGGGCAGGTGTCCTTCTCCAGCCCCCACTCACCTCGGCTCAGACACCTCTGGTTTCTTCGCTTCGCCAGCAGCTGAGACTTCGGGCGTCTTTGGAGTGTGTGCCTGGACTGGAGCAGAAGGAATAGTTACCTTCAACCTGCCTGGTGTCCAAGCACCCAGAGAGCAAAAGCACTTGGCCGTAGGATGGGGAGGGCAATGCCAAACTGCCTCCCAGCGTTGTTACTTCTGCAGCAGTTTGGAAGTGGATGGAAAAAAAAGTAATCAGCAATACTAAGTCTCCTGTCCCATCCAGCCACGGAGAGTTTCAAACAAAATTTGTCTTATTTGTGGGGCTGGATGGTGCCACACCACGTCAGGGACCCCGAGTCACCTCAAGGCATCACTGCTCCCCAGATGCACAGACCCACCAGGGCAGAAGGCAGCAGCACCCTTGGGAGCCAGATGCCACCGAAACCCCAGGGACTCACCCTCCGGCATCTCCTCCTCGGCGTCACTGAAGTCGTACGGGTCGTAGGAGTCCCCCTCGCCTCCTGTTCGTGCCTTCTTTCTCCTGGGTGGGGGAAGAAGAGGTCAATCCTGTTCCAGATGAACTGCAGACCTCAGGAGCCCCCTGCCCCAAGCTCCTGGAGATGTCCAGCCAGGACCATACAGGGTACCTGTGGCTCACAGGTAAGTCACCCTCCAGCCACAAACTCCTGCCCATGGCAGAGGGCCCAAGCTGGTACCTGCACTGAGGGTTGTGGCTGTCATAGGATCACAGAAGGGTCTGGGTTGGAAGGGACCTTCAAAGATCATCTAGTCCAACCCCACTACCATGGGCAGGGACATGTCATTAGATCAGGTTGCTCAAAGCCCCATCCAACCTCACCTTGAACACTTCCAGTGATGGAGCATCCACAACTTCTCTAGGCAACCTGTTCCAGTGTCTCACCAACCACATCATAAAAATTGTTTTCTTTATGTCCAATCTAAGTCTACCCTTCAGGTGGGGTCTCCCCAGAGCAGGGCAGAGGGGCAGAATCCTCTCTCTCGCCCTGCTGGCCACACGGCTTTGGGGGCAGCCCAGGACATGGGTGGCTTCTGGGCTGCGAGCGCACATTGCCAGCTCCTGTCCAGGAGGACAATCTCAACCACCAGGACCCCCAAGTCCTTCTCCATGGGGCTGCTCTCCATCCCTTCATCCCCCAGCCTGTGCTGATACTGGGGGTTGCCCCAACCCAGGTGCAGGACCCTGCACTTGGCCTTGTTGAACTTCATGAGGTTCGCACAGTTATTAAATAGTATTGGTCCCAGCCCCGCCCCAGCAGGGACACCACTCGTTACTTATCTCCATTTGGACATCGAGTCATTGACTGCAATTCTTTGGACATGGCCAGCCAGCCCATTCCTTATCCATGAAATAATAATGTCCGTCTACTACAAATTGGGTGGGGGACGATCCACTAGGTTGAGCAAAAGGTGGAGTATTTCCCCGAGGCCAGCACTGCCAGCCTCAGAAGAGGCTGGTGCCCCTTGCACGACATTCCCCCACTCCCTTGCTCTGGCTCCTACCTCCTCGTCCTGCGGTCCTCCTTGGGCTGTGACTCCTCATCCTCCTCCTTCTCAGTCTCCGAGTCGTCCTCCGCCTGCTTTCTGCGCTTCTTCTCCTTCTCCAGAACCTGTGTGGCAAAGGCAGGATGGACTCAGCCCCCTTTTCCACTCAAGCTGCTTTTTGGTGACCAACCCCAAGGAACCCAAGATCCCACCATGGTGGTTTCACCCCACACCATCACCAGACAAGGACCCCACCAGCAGCCCAGGGTGCTCAGCCTGCACCAAACACAACCTTTCCAATGACAAATTTAGGGAGACAAGGGACACCTTCCTCCCACCTTTTTGAAGTAGGCGAACTGCACCAGCTCCAAAGCTGCCTCGGCATCCTGCAGATCAACGGTCTTGTTCATCCTGGCCTTGGCATGGGCCGTGGAGAGGCGGATCAGGGTCTCTAGCGTACGGGCTGTGACTGGGGAGGTCTGGCGGGGAACAGAGAGAGGTGTCTCTGCGAGGCCAACCCCCACCATACCATCCCACCAAGCACGGAAAACACCCGTAAGGGGAGAGGGGAGCCTGTGCCTCAGTTTCCCTCCTCCTGGCCTGAGATGGAGCTGCTCCCGGGGCTCACCCTGGCAATGTCCGAGTTCATCTGGCTCTGGCTGCGCAGGCGGGAGTACTCCTCCGCTATGTAGCTCGCTGACTCCTGGGTCAAGACAGGCTTAATCATCTTTGCTACGTGGATGTACTTCCTCATGAACTCCATGCTGACAGTCTTCTCCCTGCAGGGAACGCATGCACACCTGTGTCCTCCAAGGTGGGGATGGGCAAAGGGTGCTTGCAGAAATGGGCTTCCCACTTTTTAACCCCTCATGGGTGTCCAGGCATGAATTCAGCTCCAGGAGATGTTCCCACCTGCCTGGCATGACAGATCAAGCCCAGAGCACGGCTGCCTTGGCATCCTGGCCACATACCTCCCCATGGTCTACTTGGAGCATTGCTGGCACCAGCAATCAGCCACTGCCTGGATACTCAAGCCAAACCCATCAACTCACAGTGCTGGAAACCCCCAGAGAGCTCCAGGGAACATGGGATGGGGGACTCACTTGCGACGGTTGGGCCCATGCAGGAGGTCATCGTGTTTCTCATACACTTGGAGCTCCTGTTCCTCCTCCTGCACAAAGTCAGGGTCCTCTGTAGCCAGAATCTCCACGGCACTGCCCAGGGGCATGGCTGGACAGGAGAGGGTCACAAAGAACAGGCTTTTAGTCTCTTGCAGCATTGCTGGAGCAACTTCCAAAAGCAGCTCTCAACAAAGCCAGGAGTGCTGAGGTGACAAACCCACCAAGGAAGGGCAGGACCTAGCAACAAGGCAGCTGCACAATTACAATCAACTCACCATCCCCATCCTGCTCGTTGGGGTTGCGGTAGCGGTGCATCCGCAGGACATGGTCTGAGATCTCCCTGTCCTGCTCAGGATCCATCTGGTCCAGCACGATGAAGAGCAGGTCAAAGCGAGACAGCAAGGAGTCCTGCAGGCCAATGTTCTCCATGGGTGTCTTGTACTGGTCGTACTGCAAGAGGATGAGATAGGGGTTACAGGAGACCCTCCTGAGCCAGTCTTGCCTGCCAGGGAGGCTGGGAGGACCTCCTCAGGCCAGGCCTTAGAGGATGGATGCCCAGGCAGCTGGTCACCACACTAAACCCAGATTGCTGCAGCAGTAAGGCCTCTTTTCCCCATCCTGAAAAGTGGGCGTAGCTCTCATTTGTAAGGAAATTACATATTTTTTGTGATCCCAGATCAGACACCAAGGCTCGTCACCAGGATGAGGGTCCACTGGGCTTCCCTGAGATAACGAGGCAGAATTGAGCCAGGGTGAGAAACCCCACAAGCCTCTCTGTCCTCCAGGAGCACCATGAGCAGCAACAGAGACCAAACCAACCAGGTCTTCACTGCCCCACAGATCCAAGTCCCAGCAAGAAACAAGTCACTGGTTTTGGGGGATCTTTTGGGTTTTACCAGCTGCCTTCTCTACCAAGACAGCTCCCAGCACCCCTCCCTATAGAGGGGACCATCAAACGCCAGCACTCACCCGGCCGTAGACAGGGTTGGCTGCTGCCAGGACACTGCAGCGGGAGTTGAGGCGGGCATGGATGCCGGCCTTGGCGATGGTGACGCGGCCCTGCTCCATCACCTCGTGGATGGCCGTGCGGTCAATGTCAGACATCTTGTCGAACTCATCAATGCACACCACTCCCCGGTCAGCCAACACCATGGCCCCTGCTTCCAGGCGCCGTTCACCTGCGAAGGGGTGGGAGAAAAAGTGGGTCAAACACCATTTGATAGCCCCATGCATCTCCCTCCCTGCTGTCCCCCTCCATCGCAGCACCACCCCTGTGACTAGGCTAAGCATCAAAGAGCAGCAGCAACCTTCAGGGCTGCCCATCTCCTACCCAACTTGACAGCAGAAGGAGGACTCAGGATGAGGAGCAAGCCCATGAGGAAGACAAGACCCAGGCTGCCCTCACATGAGGTGCACCAAGAAGAGGAGGAGTAGAGAAGACCACCACCTAACAGAGGTGGAGAAAATTCCCCTAAACACCGCTATCATTGCCATAAAGCTTCTCGATGGAGCAAGCCCTGCAAGCATCACTGCAGAACGAACAGCAGCCATGGATCATGCAGAGTCCCTCCCAGGTGTTAACAAGCATCCCTCTGCCAGCTCCCATCAGGAACCAGCCCTCTCCTCACCAGTTTCTTGGTCTGTGGTGACAGCAGCAGTCAGGCCAACACCAGAGGAGCCTCTGCCGGTGGTGGGGATGGCACGGGGCGCAGTGCTAAGCACATACCGCAGCAGCTGAGATTTGGCAACAGAAGGGTCTCCTGAAATGGAGAAGACTGCATTTAATAATCACACATCACCTGGATAATGTGTCCAGTTTGGGGTTCCTCAGTGAGGAAAAAAGAAAAGGACAGAGAAGTGGGTTTGTTCAGCCTGCAGAAAGGAAGGTGATCAGATGATCTCCTTGCCGTCCTCAATGACCCAGTGGGAAGAAACAGAGAAGATGGGAGTTAAGAGTTCTGAGAGGTGGATGGTGACGGGACCAGAGGCAACAGGGACAACTTGGAACACAGGAAATCCCAATCGGATGGTAGAAGAAAAAGAAGTCTCCTTGAGGGTGGTCAAACACTGGGATAGTGGCCCACAGATGTTGTGGGATCCCATCTCTGGAGATGTTCAAAACGAAGTGGACAAGTCCCAAAGCCGCCTGATCTGCCGGTGACACTGGCTCTGCCCTGCAGACACGCTTGGACCAGAGGCCTCCGGAGGTCCCATCTAACCTCAATCACTCTATGAAACTAAGTCGAGGAAAATGCTCCTTCATCTCATCCCGCAACAAACACCAACCAAAGGAGCCCCTGCCTTTCCAGACCTATCAGTAAGATGTTGATGTCTCCTCGGATGCGGCTCCCATTCTCCAGGACTTTCTCCACCCCTCCGAGCAGCATGCAGAGAAGGGCCTTCTTGATGTACTCATGCCCATGGATGCTGGGAGCCAGGGATCTCGCCAGCTGGTCAAAGATATCCTAAGGCAGAAGAAGCAAAGCAAAGCCCGTCAGATCAACTGCAGATCAAATAAGAACAAGGAACAATGCTCCACAAGTCCATTTCAGAATGAAAAAGGAGTTTATTCCTATCACAGAACCACATGGATGAAAATTATTTAGAAAGGAGACCGTTTGCCAGAGTTTTCTTTCAATGCAGCTCTGAAGTGCTAGACCATCCTGACTGTCACAGTCACCCAAGCACGCACTGAAAGCGGCAACCCCAGTGAGAGCAAGGCTTTCTCCTCTCCACACTATGGAGCAAAGGTGTGAGCACAGGACCAGGCTGGGGCAGACACCCTTTCCCTCCATATTTTATTCTGATTTTGGGTTTGAAGAGGAAAGAGGGAGGTGTTTTTTTCAACTAGAGAGCTCTAGCTGAAACCTCACACTCGGATACAAGCCTGCCTTCTAGACATAAAACTTAAATACCTTGGAGCGACTCTTGCTGAATCTCTTGATCTTGGCCACATCAGCAGCAGAGTAAAGGGGCCGGACATCTTTGCTCATCTGCTTCACATGGCAGGCAATGAGGATAGTCCTGGAGAAGGGACAGAGCCATGATCAGGTCTGTAAACCCCACAGAGAGCCTACAGTCACCGCAACAACACAGCAGAAGCTTCCACAGGGTCATTATTTGCTCTAGGAAGTCCTGGAGGAAGCTGGAAAGCCTCAAGATGTGTAGCCTCCCTCTATCTGGCTGCACTGGGCCATCATGGAGCATTTTTAAGAGTATCCAACCCCCTCTGTGCAAAGCTGGAGCTCACAGCTACACACTGATGCTAAGGAGCAAGGTGCAAACCACTTCCAAGTGATTTAAGCCAACATTTGACCCAGCTCTGTGATGCCCACCTGCCTGCCCTAGATCTCATCTTCCAGAGATATGACCAGACTAAAAAGGGTGGGAGGTCTGAAGTCAAGACAAAAGAAGGCTCACCTGAAAGTCCCTGAAGTGTAACCCCCCTTCTTTCCTGGCAGGCAGCGGTACGTCCCCACCACCTGGATGCGGTCCCCAGGCTTCACCTTGTCCACCAGATCATCATCCAGAATGACGTCCACTGAGCGTGGCAGCTGCCCTGCTGGTGCCTTCTCGGGCATCTCCTGTATGGTGATGGTCTGATGGTCCTTGTAGACCGAGAGGCCAAACTCTGTCTCCAGGGGGTTATTCTCTTCATCCTAGAGGAGGAACCCCAAGGAAAAGGTTAGCAACATTTTTCAGGAGCACAGAGAGAAGAGGTGGGTCAGCTGCGCAATGGGAAGACAGGCTGCACCATCCAACACACACAAGACTGCGGGAAAGGGCTGCTTTATCAGGACAGCCAGGGGCTGGGGTTCACCACCTCCACAGGATCCCCCCCTCAGTCTAAAGTTGCCAACACCCATCACTGCTCACAGAATTACAGAATCATTAAGGTTGGAAAGGACCTTCAAGATCATCAAGTCCACCTGTTAACCCAACACCACCATGCCCACTAAACCATGTCCCGAAGTACCACGTATAAACGTTTTTTGAACACTTCCAGGGATGGCGAC
>NW_010552650.1:0-10081 GCF_000687285.1 Phaethon lepturus
TGCGCGTCCCCCGTCCGGGGGTGGGCTGGAGATGTGCAAGGCAGCAACGGAAAGCAGGTACCTTCCTCCCTTCAGCTGGGGCTGAGCGTACCCCTAAACACAGACACTTCCACCTGTACCTGTAAACACCTGCACTACGAGGACACCTAGGAATAGTGTGCTCTATGAGTCAAGCCAAGTTCTTCAAGGTACGGGGCAGAGGTGGACAAGTGTCTGATTGCTGCTTATACTGAGACCTGACTCAACAACCCACACGTGTTGTGCTATAGAAAGATGTTGCCAAGTATACACGTATGTTCTGTGCTTACCCTTGAAGGACAATTTTGGTGTTTGCTCCAAGTACCTGGCTCGGGTATTTGTGTGTGCTTCCACAAGAGGAGTCTCACTGCTCCATGAAGACCGCTGGTCCCAACTAGCGGCCACTCGTCTGATGCAATCCAGTCTGTATTTCAGTCATCTTTTTTTTTCTTCCAAGTAAGTTAATTGTTTCTCCCATAACAGTTCATGGCTAAAATTTGATCTAATTCAGTCACTGGAAGGAAGGATAAAATTTCAGTTCAGAATTAGAATATTGTGGGTTGAAAAAAGGTTCCATTTTGTGCAGTTATGGTTTGATTTTAAAAGCTGAGGCTGAGTGTCAGCCTGCCAGAAGAGGGGAGTTCATGCTTACTGGTCACCAATAGGCATTTTATTGCTTCATATTTTGTTGTATTCTACTCCCTCCTATTTGTAATCACCATAACTGCAGATTATTTGTAATTTCTAAGTATTCATAATTACTAATTAAGAATGTTAGTTTTCACACTCACAAGAAACGTGCCTGGTCCACGTGAACAGCCTTTAGAATAGCTGTAGGATGGAGTGTATCTGTGGGTAAAAATTGCAGCTTTTCTGGGTACTGAGTTTCTGACAGGGCTCCAGTTACATTAGGGTAAAAAGATTTTACTACACACTCACTTTTTATTAGAATAAATCTTGCTTCAAGAATTACATAACGTGCCTACTCTCCTTGGTAGCTCAAATCAAGACCAATGAAATCAGCGTGCTCAAGATGAGTAAGTACATGCATATTTTACCAGCTGTTACTTTTTACAAACTCTATAATTCAGTCAAAGGAACATATATCGGAAGAAAGACTTTACTGCAGAGAAAGAAAATACATCTTTTTTTTTTCCTTTTTTCTTCTTTTCAACATGATGAGAAATGTCGACATATCTGTTTGCTTGGTACTGTGTAGAATATTGAGTCTTTGCTCTGTCTGAGGAGCTGCTAACATGAATAACCAGTGATCTCATGTAACCTCAGGACAGCAGCAAGATTTGTCAGAAAGTTAGCAATGTGCTGTCTTTAATTTAAGAAAGGAACATCAGGCAGCATGAAATGCATGATTCAGAGAAATCCACTGACATTTTGCTATTGACTGCAGCTGATAAAACTGGAGCAGTCAGAATCATCTGATTCCATCCCTACTGATTGATCAGGCCATGAGTATAACCCACATTTCACTGCAGGATGAAATTTTTCCAGGATAAATTTATCTCTGTGTAGGAAGCCAGGACAAGGTCACGGTTGCATTTATGTCCTTATTATATATATTATATTCCTTTAAGGGTGATTGTGCCCTTTCTCTCTTTTTTTTTCCCTTTTGGAGTAGTCTGTCTACATAGGTAAAGGTAAGGAAGGTAATGCCCTTTGCCCCTTGTGTAGGAGAAACATTGCTGACCTGTTCCAGAATGGCTCTGCATGCTGACCTGTCAAGGGCCAAGTGGTATTTTGAGCTCTACTTATTTGCTAGTTGAGCAAGGGAAACCCCTGCCTTATTTCTTCCATCAAGTAAGCTGGCATTGTACAACTGATTTTGCAAAATGCCTTGAAATCTATTGGTAACATATCCCCATGATTTAACCACTGTGTCATCCTGCTCCTTCTTCTACAGTTCTTCAACATCGTCATCATCGTTTTCTGTAGTTAGTAATACTTAGAGAAATTAAGGTTTTACGTTTCAGATAATCTTGCCTATAAATAAGTCACGAAGATAACAAATGTAGCAGATATAGGGTATTTTATGCAAGCAATCATAGACTTTTGCTAATCTGGTTTCCTAAATTGCAGAACTAAGACCGAAATCCCTTGGACATTGTGTTTAAACAGTTTTATGTTCTGACTTTTTCTGCACTGCCAATACACTTTGCTTTTGTTTAGGACAACTGCAATTGTAAGTGACGCTTGCTACCTTGGGGTTTGTGCTGCTAGGTCATGCAGAGTGCATTTGGAGGCCACCATGGTGAGCACACCATAAAATTAAGGGAGAAATGCATGTTTTATATCCAAAGGCTATCTATCTCAGAAGCACCAGACTTTTCTAAGGGGTAGGCAGCTTCTCCTTTCTAATGATAGGTGGGATTAAGAGTCTCTGAATATTGCTGTTCCCATCCATAAATAATGTTTCTAACATTGTAGCTTTTGAATGCCAATTTTTCAGTGAAATGGAAAAAAAGTGTCTAAACCACATCTTTCAATATGTCTTTGCAACTTCTTGACACCACCAATTTACTGTGAGTTCCAGTTCACTGAATCAATAACAGAATAATCCCTAGAGACCTACAAAAGACCTTCTTTCAGGAGGTTAGTAGATAGGCTGTAGGCTTCTTTTTCTGTAGTGGAATCATCACGCTTTTGCCCAGAACTAGACTGAAGACTCTGATATTTAGGGCAATTTCAGAGCTTGTTCCAAGATTGTTTTCACAACAAAAGGTTACCCTGTCAGAGCACAGCAGGGGATTCTGACCACACTTCTGGGGTCAGTGTAGACAAGCCCAAGCTTTGTTCTGCCTCTCATCCCTCAAATCAAGTTCCTCGCAGAGGGGCAGAGAAACCCACTGCCAGCTTTATATGTACAGGGAGGACAAGGACAAGATTCAGACCATCTAATGCTGTTGAAGCTGGGAGTTACAGCTTACACAAGTGGAATTTGATTGGTGGGATTTATCCAGCTAAATGTTGACAACTATATTTCTCTGTGCTGACTATAAAAGGAGCTCAGTGTGACTAGCTCAGGCATAGACATCTAAAGTTAGATGGGATTAATCCTCCCTGCTTGCCAGAGCCCCAATTCATTTGCATAAACAGAAATGTCTCATTCCTTTTGAGATTCACCAGGTATCCAAGACATGTACACAAGGCTTGCAGCTGTAGCACAGGAGCTATGGAAGAAGGACCTCTTGTGAAGAGACAGCTGGAGATGAGGTGGAGTGCCCTCGAGCATCTCAGATGGTGGTGGCTGGGCACGTCTGTATGGGCATCCATGTAGGGTGGTCCAGAAGACCTTAAGTTTTGAAAACCTAAGGTTCAGAGCAGTATTCTCTCATTCGCTTGAGAGCTTCCTGGATGTCAACACTTGGGTACCTTTAAAAATGTAAATAGATGTGTAATTTATGTGGGAAAATGTTCTCCTTCCCTCTTCAGAAATGGCTACTTGTGAAACAAGCTTACAAACATTCTTGGCCCAGAAGGGTTTCAGGCCAAAGAAGGCCTGACCCTTATGTAATATGTGAGTAAGCGCTCAGCCACGGGCACACGTGGGCTGCTTTAAGCCTTTTACATCAAGCAGTCGCTGGACAAAACCCAGAAACAAACCCAACTGCAGAGACAGCATAAATCATTATAATAAAAAGTAGTAATGATGAATGTTGATATATCAAGATATACTGGGAGACTGAATAAAAGATTAAGAGAAAATGCATTTATTTACTTTTTATAGCATGTCACTATTTTATTCTCGTGTTACACCTCCATGTAGGATGTGCACCTAGTGAAATAAAAAACTACAACCTGCTAAGCAACGAAATTAAATGCTTTAGAAAAGCATTTGCCATTTCTTTCCTTTAGTGTCCACCAGAGGATGTGCTCTCTGGCTCCAGAAGCAGCTGGTATAACTCAAATAGCTCATTAAAGGTGTCTAGCGATCATTTCTGTTGTGTACATGGCACTTTAACCTGTTTGCTCTTAGACTTTCTCCCCCCACAACTTCCCGCAAAAACAAGTAGCTTTTTATTTGAGAGAGAAATCCCCGTGTTGTTGGAGAGGAAGATTCAAATCGGGCACAGCACAATAAACAAAACACTTGCAAATCTCCCCGGTTTTATGCAGTAGGAAAATGAGTTCCTAGCATTTGCTAATACTTCTCCAGACAAGTGTGTCCATTAAACAATGTTAATGTTTTTCTTCTCTTAAAAGCCAAGCTATGGTGTGAGGCAGCCTTGTGTTTAGCAGTTGCTCACTGAGTAAAAATCCTATGGCAACCAATAAATGGAAGCCAAAAAATGTTGCAATATTATTTTAGAGGACTCATCTGCTTATTTTTACAGTTAGCCTTGCATAACCTTCTGCATTTTTGGACTCTGTCTTATGTAGAATATTTCTTAAAGTTTCCATTTATTTCGATTGTACACTGCACATTAGGAAAACTCACTTATAAATGAGTCACAAATACTTTCCCTTTATGATGTTATTCTGCCCTTCTATAACCTATTTATGTACTGCCCTTACGTGATATTTATTTGGTGTTACAGTTTTGCTGAGGATCTCACACTAATTTTTTAGTCTGCAAAGCAAAGATGAAAAGCGTCATGATGGTAGCTTGAAATGTTTCTGCTTCCCGGGATTTAAACATGTGGATGCAACAAATGATAAGTGGGGCTCCCAGCTGATGACCAGAGCTGGGTTTGCAGCTTGAGCCACCCCATATCTATCAGAGGAGTGTATGGGGTTTGGGATGGGTCTTGTTTTCTTTTTTTCTTTCAACGTTATTGTGGAAATGCATGTTCACAAACAATGAAAAAAAGTCTAATGGCAGATTGAAAATGACATATTAAAAAAGTCCATTTAGTATTAGTGCAACTCAGGCTTTTTAGTCTATACCCATCTCTGTATTACCCTGGCACAACCAACAGTTGCCATCAGCAGAATATCAACGACTGCAATCTGTAAGATTCGGCCTAGATACAGAAATGATGCCCGAGCAATGATATATTTCGTTCTCTCCTCCCACAAAAATAACAACAAAATCCTGGCAGTCTGCTCATTTTTAGCCAACAGCATTGCGGTACATTAATTGCTTCAAGCCAGCTCTCTATAGATTGGCTTGTTCATGCCTGATGTTGCAACCCCATCACCCATGACGAATTACACATGTAACTGTTGCAAAACTGTATTCTGAATAAATAAAAGCTTGGAACTTTTTCTCTGTCTTTCTTCAGCAAACAGGGTCTTACGTAAAAGTGGAGATGGATGAGTTTGCATGCCTGCATGTGTACATAAGGGTGTGCGCGCACATGCGTATGTGAGCAATCCTAAGTGAGGGAGGGGTGGGGACGGTACTATTCTGCTTGCTACGCACCTCTGCACCAAGCTGGAGAAGAAGCTGAGGCAGGACATAGTGGCGTATTCCCCAGTTGCTTCAGAGCATGACAGCTTGTTTCTTCAGCAAGAAGAGTTGTGGAAAGTTCTGGCACTTCTGTAGGCTGGAGCTGTGGCTGCTCTTTAAGAGGGAGGTCAACGGGAGGTGGCAGGAGCCTTGCTTTCGCCTTTTCAGAAAATCCTTGTCCATGCAAATATACAAGTTTTATAACTGAAAATTTGCGTTACCTTATGTGTATATATATAAAAATAACAGGGGAAACAACCAGTTCAGCCCTTGGATTCCTTAAGTACCCTCGGGTGGGTTTCAGCCCCCTGAGCTTTAGGTTTCTGCAGGAAGGATATCTCAATTCCCGTACAGTTCATGGAGACCTCACCAGCACAGCCTGTGGAGCCTAGAGAGCAATTAATCTCATCCGAAAGTAGACACTGATATTTGATCAGATGAGCAGAATGCTGCACCCGCTGCCTGGGAACCCTTTTGTCTTTTAAAATAGGAACCAAAACATCTAGCTCAAATATGGGTGGCAACCTTGTAGTCACCAGAAAACAGGAGAGCTGTATCCTACTTCTAGCCTGGCACGAAGTCTAAAAAAAATTGATGTAATAATTTACATTCCCATTGGTTTCCATGAGCCTTGAACAAGAACATTAAGCATGGGAAATAAAAGGAGTATGAGTACAAACAGGTGTTTTTATACGTGCAAGTATGCATTTAAAGATAATAAGGTAGAGTTAAACTATTCATATGCTAATCCTATTTAAAAGTGTACTTGGATTACAAGTTCTTTGGGACAAGGACAGGGATTTTTTGCTCTATGTTTGTATATAGCATCATAATAAAGCCTGGATATGCCTAGGACTGGGGATCCTTCTGACTATTGAAGTAAAACTAATATATTAGAAAGGTTGAATAGTTTTAGGGTCAAGTACAATATGTCCTATCATATGAGATCAGCAGCCTCCTATTCTTCTGACAAGGCATCTGCTCTGTTCTAATTTAATTCTTCAGTGTTTTTTTCTATGGAGGGAACAAATTTTATGTATGAACTTTAGCTGCAACTGACCTAATATTGCAAAACCCATTTCTCAGAGAACCTAAGCAGGTTTTAACCCAGCTTTTGAAAGGAAAGCCAAATATAATAATCTACTTCAGCAACTGTACTCAGAAGATAATCTATTAAGGGTAAATGAAAACAATGGAATAAATTTCTCTTTATGGTCTTGCTCTGAAAAAAGGTCACATAAAAATTTCATAAACTGAGGCATTGTTTGTCATTTTAGATGCTCCCAGCATGCCTTGGAATATCAGTCCAAGAGAAACCATCCAGTATACTTTCTGAAGTTTTTTTTAAAGCAATATTATTTTTAGTTCTATCCAACACTATATTACATTACAATATACTGAATATTACATTACTGTACTGAAGAGAAAGCAATAAAATCGCCTTCAGATTTATAGGAAAGAAGAAATAGCAAAAGATTTTTGAAAAGTTTAAATTTTCTGGTTTGATATGCATGGTTTACTGGTTTATAAAACCAAACAAGGTGTGACAGTGTCAACAGCAAACCTTCCTGATCCACACTGACGTTTTGTGGAGTTCTGACGGGTTTATTGCTGGTGTTCATTTTGTGAATATATTTGTTTGTGCTCAGTCCTGACTGGTAGTGGAAAAACTGCAGGAACAAGACTTTTGTCACGACAGTCATAGTCATGAAGCTCTGGCTGCAAGGTGCCTGTGTCACCCTAAGGAGCTGCCCACGTCGACTCATCTCCAAAGTCTGGACCCAATTTCAAATACTCTACAGCAAGATTCCTCTGAGGGAATCAGTCCTGTGGGCTGCAGGCAGCCTGCAAAGCCCCTGCTTGGGGTCTCAGAGCATCTTCGCACCTGAAGCCAGCACTGGCAGACCCAGGTGGGCATCAGCCTGGAGCTGCCACCAGGGTCTCCTGCAGTAGCGGTCAAGGTGTGCAGGGGTGTGTAGGTGAGGGGAGCCCTGCGAGACAGTGCTGAGGCACAGCTCAGTTTTACTACACACACCTCACCCAGCCTTTAGATAGTTCCATGTGAAAAAAAGCGTTGCAAGCCATGTGAAAAAAAGGGTTGCAAGGCCAAGCTCAGTATCTTCATAAGGCGAAAGTATGTGGCTTTCTCATGTAAAAACCAGCATGGTGCTCCTTGCAGTAGAAATTGCTGTTGTAAAGGGATATTGTTGCAAATTGCCTGTACGTAGCTCTTGCTGGAGGTTAATGCAGTACACATTTACCGATCTATTAATTATGGTAGGTTAATTATAACAAAACCTTCTTCTTTCTGGGGTTTCTTTCACTTCATATTTCTAGTTGGAATGAACAGCCTCCACGAAGAGGAGGATGTGAATTAAGGTGGGAAGAGTAGAAGTTAATTTGTTTTTTAAAAAGAATTTAATTTTTATTTTAAATTAAAATGTGAAATTAGACACAGAGGAATGCAGAGCACTTTCTTCTCCCCTCTCACAGCTGGATATGTTCCACAATCCCTTTTTACTGTTGCTATTGTGTCACTTTTCCCACCTCCTATAGCAATGCACAGCTCCCCGGCAGCAGTCAACACATACAAGCATTTCATAAATTTGCACATGAAGTTTTTCCAGCTTGTATTATAGTGTTCTCTCCTCTCATCTTTTAACAAAAGTTTTGTAGTTTTAGTTTTCTTCTTAAGATCTCATCTTCTGAAGCTTTTTTTTCTTCCGTCCCTGCTTTAAACTTTGTATTTATGTCTCTCGTGGTTGTACAGTAAAGCTAAAATGGCAGATCTTCAGATGTGTTATTTTTTTTTAGAAGTTCATGGGTTTTAAACAACCTGTGTGTGTTTTGGAGGCCTGACTTATTTGTTATTTTTAGTGCTGAAGCTGAACTGAACTGCAAAAGCCAAGAAATGTTGTAAGCGCAACTCTCTAACTACTGTGTTGTAATCTTATTTCATTCAACTGCTGAGGGCTTATATGACCACTGAAAGGAAGGCAACCCTGGCTGGGTACTTTTCCTGTGAAAAAAATGTTAATTTGTTCCATGCCATCACCATTTTTTGGGGCATCTTTCATTAGTCTCTCCAGGTGAGATACAGAAAGACAGAATGGGAGACTAAACTTCCCTGCAAGTTTTAGACGTCTCAGAAATTAAATCTTTTAAGAGCAGTGGCTTTTAAAAGATCTGTGATTTAGTGGTTTTAATGATATAAATTATTGCTTTGCAACTCAGTGCTCCTCTGCAAAATATCCCAAACATCAGAAATAAAAGATAATAAAAATCATGTACTCTATCAAGGCAATTTGAAAAATACTCTAGATGGACATTTCACACCAGGAACTTCAGGAGCAATGGTATTTCACTCCCCCAAGCTTGTGACCCAATTTCTGGCCCACTGTATTTTGGGGATAGTTGTCTTTCAAATTCCACACCTGTGTTTGGAAATAACTGTGCCTGATGCTGAGTTCTACCATCATTTGGGCCATGGCACAGAACAATTAATCACATCATTGTTTAATATTTAATTTCACATTTTAAGTGTTTTTTACAATTATTTATATGTGTACATAAGAGGTGATTATTAAAATACTTAGTATCTACATAATTAACATATTAATTATAAAGTTAATATAATATCTTAATACATATATTAACATATCTTAAACACTATATATAAAAATGTATATATATAATCATAAAATCATAGAATAATTTACGTTGGAAGGGACCATTAAAGGCCATCTAGTCCAACCCCCCTGCAGTGAGCAGGGACATCTTCAACTAGATCAGGTTGCTCAGAGCCCCGTCCAACCTGACCTGGAATGTTTCCAGGGATGGGGCATCTACCACCTCTATGGGCAACCTGGGCCAGTGTCTCACCACGCTCATGGCAAAAATTTCTTCCTTAGATCTAGCCTAAATATACCCTCTTTTAGTTTAAACCATTACCCCTTGGCCTATCACTACAGGCGCTGCTAAAACGTCTGTCCCCATCTTTCTTAGAAGCCCCTTGAAGTACTGGAAGGCTGCAAGATGGTCTCCCCGGAGCCTTCTCTTCTCCAGGCTGCACAACCCCAACTCTCTCAGCCTGTCCTCACAGCAGAGCTGTTCCATCCCTCTGGTCATTGCTGTGGCCTCCTCTGGCCCAGCTCCAACAGGTCCATGTCTTTCCTGTGCTGAGGGCTCCAGAGCTGGACACAGGACTCCATATGTGTATAGTTTGAAATTACTTATGTATTTACATAAATGTATTTATAGAGAGAGAAAAACAGAGTCCATTTCGTGGTCTCTTCTGTTCAGCTAGGTGAGGAACAAGTCGTTCTCACGCTGCATGACACAGGGCTATTTTACCAGCCTGCTCCTTGTAGTTCCTTTCATACAAACAGGGCTAAGCAGAGCCAGTAGCAAGAAAGGAGCACGTTGCAAATGCCTCATTGCAGGGATTTCCTTTTCACACTGAGGAGCTTCTGGGGCAGAATTACTCAGGTGACTGATGGTATTGATGCCAACAGGAAAAAAGATAAAAATTTGGATGGAAGGAATGCAGCGAAGTAATAGAATTTCAGTCTGTATAGTCATCCAGCATCTTTCTAATCTGAATCTACTAATATTGCTCTTCCCTTCCCTTCCCTTCCCTTCCTCTCTTTCCTTCTT
>NW_010552650.1:10217-40032 GCF_000687285.1 Phaethon lepturus
TTCCCTTCCCTTCCCTTCCCTTCCCTTCCCTTCCCCACCCATCCCATTTCTACCTCTCTTTTGCTCCCTTTGTGCTTCCTGCCGCCTCCTGAATGGTGCTGCACCTCCTGAATCACGAATTGAGGGGTGCAGTCATCTGAGGAAGCAAATTATCGTGATAGAAAAGTCACTATCGCACAGTGCCCCTCCTTTGACATCCGCAGCCCCACAGGCACATATCCCCCCTCTACCGCTCGCCACGTTTGGCGAGTCACACAGAAGCTGAAAACAGAGGGAAATTTTTAAGTTTTGTAATTGCCTCAAGACAGTAAAGGCTTTATGTTATAGCACAACCAGTATCCCCAACTCTTATTACATTCCATCAAACTCGAATGCGCTGTAGCAGAATTTCATTTAGATTTTGTAAGATTCGGCCTTTTGAAATCAGCATAAATTATAATGTTCCAGTCAACAGTTTGTTCAGCAGACGGCAAGTCACTTGATTTTGCGTTAGTATGTCTCAATCTGTTAAACAATAAGGCTTTTCTTTGCTGAAGTAGGACTGTTGTGCATTCAGTAAGAATAAGCTCATTCTAACAGTTTTGTTTTGCTTTTCTGTTCTATATAGCGACAGTTTGTAAATACACTGTATTACAGCATGCTTGGACGCTGTATTAAAGCATGTTTGGTAGCAATATGTGAACCAGACTGATAAAAGAAGAATTAACCCAAACTACTCAGCTTCAGTATAGTAAGATTGAAACACATCAGGGAATTTTTCTTATTTGGGTTTTTTGGTAGCTTATTGTTTCACAACGTCTGAAAAGAGGACTATGAAATGTTGTATGACAGGGAATTCTTATGATATTTTTCTACCTGAGCATGAGCCAGAAAGCTCACAAGAAAGATTGTTTTCATCTTTCCTGCCCGATATAGTTAAGTACTAATTTCTTTATGTGGTCATCTGGACATGATGTTGCTAATTACTAATGACCATCAGAAAAGGGATTAAGTATGAAGCCATACATATCTCAGATACTTTTCAGGTGGAGGGATAGGTTTGCTGACACCAACTTTGGTATCATGATTTTCTCAGTCTTTCTTCTCCTCCATATGTTGTGGACTAGACGCTATAAGAGAACATTAAAAGAGAAACTGTCTTTGCCACAAAGCTCCTTCTTAAACCAGGATCAGGATATCCCAGCTATTCCAGATTAAAATCAGATTGAATCTTCTATTTTTGTGACTATTCTTCATGACTTACATTTTTATATGTCTTACATATGGTACTACGGCAATGACAAAAATCAACTTAGTAACATAAACCATAGGCATTTGTTCTCCTTCCTCCTCCTAGATAATGCTAATCAATTACATATTTTATGAGAACTAAAGGCTCTTTTTGTTAAGTATCATGAGTGAATTAGCCAAATGTTGGGCAGAAAAACTAAAGCTGAATCTGCCATCTGGGCTCTACATGGATTTTTGAAAAGTTATCTATCTGGTGGAAATCTTGGACCTGCTGAAGGCAATAAAAGCCCAGTCATTGACCACACTGGGAGTAGAATTTTATTATAGATGCTCTATAGGTCTACTGAATGACATTTCTTTTCAATTCCTAAATGAAAATGTAAAGAAAGACAAAAACTTTAAAATTGCTTACTGTTCATCAAAAAGAATGACTATCTGCTCTCTCAGAATTTGGTTCCTTATTGAGCAAAATTATTGGAATGAATCTTTTAGGCATTTTTTTCAGGAAAAGTGAGGAAAAAAAAAGAGGACAGTGATAATTTTTTCCCTTGTTTTCTTTCTATGTGGCTGCCATATCTCATTCCTTTTGAAGACTGTGGTATGCATACAGATTAGTGTGTTTCAGTCTTCAAGATGCTGCTGTCTTTAGTAACAGTGGATATTGGGATGAGATACTTCATATTCAGCTTAAGTCTTAATTTCATTTACAGTCATCCCACGCTTTTAATTATGCCCATTTGGCAGAAGCTGAATCTCTGCAAACCAGGACCTTGGGTTTGGAGTTTCTGTGGTCTGTATCTGCGTAGTTTTTGTGGGGTTTTTTTTAGAGGAGAAGAATGGATGAAAGAATGGTCCTGTTTTTCCCTCTCATTTCTGAAGGGAAATTAAATAACAGCCATGGCTCTACATTATGGCCTGCCTTTTTGTCTTGCTTTAATTTTAGCCATCTTTTGCTGGTTCCTGTTATACTTAGTTCCTGAACCCTCAGCACAATAAATGTTATTGTTCATGGGGAGAATGAGTTGTATAAATGTCAAGTCATCAACAATCAGCTGGCCAATTGCCTGAAGCCCTTTTTGTTTCTTTCATGGGACATAACTGCAAGTACTTATTCATATGAATGAGTCTTGCACACCTAAGTAGACATATTGACAGTATTGGTGAGCTGAATGAAAAAAAAAAAAAAGGATTGTGCAATAATGTCTTTTAAACCTAGGACTGAAGTTCTAGTTGTCATAAATCTTTAGCTGATGGTATAAATTCACGTGCTTCTGGCAACATATACAATCCCATGCCATTTTTACTTTTTAAAAAGGCAGATAGAAGAAATCAAACTCAGAAGTAGAAAATTGTTATGCAAGTAATTTCAAAAGCAAGAACGATGTGGTTAGGGCACAGATAGAGGCTCTTGAAATGTTTAGTAAAAATATAAAATTGGATCATGCTATTAGCATCTCACTGAGTGCTGATTTGTTTGGAAGTACATACCAATGCAGAGAAATCATTATCTTACTTGATACACCAATCCCCAAACCCAGGACCATGGGAAGACAGATATAGCAAAGCTGACAATGTTCACACCATCTGAAGGTGAGGAAGGAAGATAAGAAGTAAAAACTAGTAATCAAAGAGCAATATAATGAAAACAAATATTATGCTTCTTGCAGTAGCAGGAACAGGCATTAATATTCTTTGTTCAATAATAATAAATAAAACCAGTAGTAATAAATACGTTTACACGACATTTCAAGCAAATATTCTAGGAGTCTGAAAATAAAATCAAACTACAAGGGGGTAAAACCATTTTGAAATTGCTTAAAGTTGAACTTTTAGACAATTATTTATTTTTGTAATGCAACAAGATCACAGCAGGGGAATTATCAGCATGAAATGACTGGTATGTGGGGAAGTCTCATGGGTTGAATCCTGAATTTACTGTTAGGAAGGATCATCTGGCCCTTCCACAGCTGTTATTACATGGGACGCTTCCCCATCTTGTTTGATGTGGCATGTTTCCTTTCTCCTCGGTAATTTGAGTGCCTCTTGGCTACAGGGTCCCTTTCTGGAGCCACTGAGTAACACCTATGTTTTTCACTCAAGGTGAGATTTAGTTACCTAAACCTAGGTGTCTGGCATTGTTTGGGACACCTTGGGCTAGCCTGCCTAGCCTTCAGCTGCTAGTTGAGAAAATGCAGGTCTTCTGTAAGATCTGTGTCATGTCTGCCACACCAGCACATCTTGTGCACTGCAGATATCATAAGACACTTGCTTAGGTCTCTGACAGTGTAGGTGTTTACATGTGAGCTAGGTGTCTAGGCTGCCAGTGGAGTCCAAAGAGCTGTTCATCTCATCCTCCCATCTTCATGTGGCCCCATGAAATACCTCACAAACCCTACTGACACCTTCAGCTTTACTTCTCACCAGCACATATTCCCCTCACTTCAGTTCTATACATTGACCCCAGGTTACCTGCTCCTTGCAGCACCTACCCATCAGCCCACCAGTACCCTATAGGTTCTATCTTTTTTAGCCTAATGGAATCTGAGTGCAGCATTTTCTACAGGGAGAGGGTTTCTTTTTGCTAGATGTTGACTAATGCCTCGGTAACTGTCAATGACAGTCCTCCAGCTCATTGTGGAAGGATGAAAGTCCTTTGTTGAAAAGAAGCTGATCGTTCTTTCTGGTTCAGCCTACCAAAATCTGTATAGAGGACACCACAGCAGTGGACAAAAAAAATCAGCCATGCAGGAATTTGAAATGCCATGAGATTTGCCATAGATATTATTTGTCTAATATCAGTTCAAGAATTCTGCCATTCCGATGTAAAGTCGGAATCCCTCATCTACGTTTTGTGAGTCAGTTATATTAGGGACACTGTAAGAGGTCTGTGCAGTGACTGGAACTATGTGAACTTTGAATAGAGGATCTGTTTCTCAAAAGTTAATGTGACATTTCCTCATCATGTCATCTTGTTGTTTAGCTTTGTTGTCTTATAAGAATATATTTCTTCTTTTTTCTTCTTCTAGCAGCTGGAACTGGTAGCTACTTCTCATAGAGGGGATTTTTTCCCCTTTAACATCCTCTTTCAAGGTGAATTTTAATAATATCTCTCATAATATGAACAATTTGTCTCAGTAATTTCAGTACTTTGTAAAGTATCCTTGCTTTTTTACTTTTAAAAAAACCCAAACCCAATCTATCAGGAAAACCATATTCAGTTTTTTTCCACAGTGGAAACTGTGAATTATTTATAACAGTAGTTTGATTATATTAAAAAGCACAATCCCAAGTCTGCAGTAGATTACTGGCTCCATTCCTTGCCTAAAACAGGCGTGTTTATATTTTTCCTCAGTAAATATGTGATAATTAAATGCAAATAGACCATATTTTTCAAACAAATTCCCAACCCTGGAAACTTGGATGATGATAATCTTGCCTAATAAATGCACAACTGCAAGTGAAATCAAAGTTTACTGAAGCAGAACATTCTTAGCAGTCAGTAGCAGCCATCACTTAGTGAAAAAAAATACAGGATTAATATAGACCCATCATTGAAAAATGGATAGCCCTAAGGTATTTTATAATCATAGCATATACCTAAGCATTAATTGAAAATACTGTGCACTCTTTATGGGCTATTCTCAGCTAATCCACTCCCGTAAATTATTAGGCTATATTGAAGTCATGCCTAAGGCTGTCATCAGTTCTCTTGCCTGTTCCCCATTGTGTGTGTTATCCCCTGTTTCTAGGTCAGCTTTTCAGCCTTTTCCTCTCCCCTTGTGAAAGCAAGCAATCTCTCTCCCATGTATTTCCTTTCTGAAGTGAGATACTCATGTTCCTTGGCTGGCAACACCTGGTCTTCTCCCACTCCCATACGATCTGAGGTCCTGAGTCTCCCCTGAGGGTAATGGAAGGGCTTTCATATCACTCTGCTAGTTGCATCCCAACGAGTGGCTCTGTTCCTCCCTCCCTTTTGGTGGATTGGGTCTCTCTGCCTTCTCTCTCCCAATCTGCTGGGCTGAAAAAGGATCGATGGGCAGAGGTCAACTGATTCTGTGATTCTGTGAATATCGAATCCCAGAGAAGAGAGCATCAAAGAAAGGACTCTGCCCTGTCCAGCCTGGAATGAGAAACTGAAACCTCCTCTGCAACCTTCCCTACTGCCTCCTCCTTTACTCATTCTTCTCAGCATGCTCCACTTCTACACAGACATTTTCCAAGACCTGGAAATAAATTATCGTATGACCTTAAGAAAAGCCTTAAAGTGTGGGATCCTGTTGTCTTGGTGGCAGGATGTTGGCAAGAAGCTGGGCATTGTCTTTGGCTGGCTGCCCTCCCTGTCCCAAATAATGTGATTTTTCTTGCTGGGATTCCTGTAGCTGCACCCCCCAACACCATATTGCTGAGATATTTGGAGAAATGTCTAAAAATTTCTCCCCTTCTTTCCCGATGTCTTCCTCACATGAAAGTACTTTTTTCCCCTTTATCTAATTCTGTTTACCAGCTAAAGAAAGAGGCTGCCTTCGTTTACCTGTAAAGACCTTATGAATGGTAGAGAATATTATACAGCCCACAGAAAGCATGGATTTAAGGTCTGAGGCTACTCCTTCTGCAGCTCTATCCCTTTCATGCATCACTGTTTTCTTGCCTGAACCTGGAGAAAGAGAGCAGTTGCGGAGGACGATAAGGCAGGTTCCTGGAAGAAGGAAGAGCTGACAAGATGTTGCTTTTGTTGGACAAGATCCGTCCTGTTGACAACAGGGAGGACCCAATAAGGCTGAGAGTTAGCTACCAGCCAAGCAGCGTGCTGCCAATCAGAGTTCGGAGGCCAAACTTTCATTTTTCCTGCCAAGAAAAGGCATTTAAATAGGGACTGAATAATGATTTCAATTTCACTCCAGTTTAATGCAGACAGCAGAAAAACACGGTGACTCACAATACATTCTTGTCCCTACAGTAAATAAAATTTCCTCTCAGAACTCTGCAATTTTGAAGCAGTAGAGAGGCATGGTGAACACTTGGTCCTAGGATGTACATAACACACCAGCTGGGTTTTCATTCTAGGAAAGGCCAAGAAATGAAGGTGTTGGAAGTCTGTGAGAAAGGCCACGATTTACAAGAATGTTCTGTTTCCTTCACAGATGCAGAAATAACTGCCTTTAAAAAATACTAAAGGGCAATAGCTGATCCTATTCCCACAACTATAAGACTTAAACCAACCAACCTATGCCCCAAAAGAGTCATCTCCTTACCCCCATATCTTGTAACTCTCTCCATTGTGTGTGGTGAGGGGGGGGACGTAAGGGGGGTGGCTGAGGGGTGTATTGCCACAGACAAGGCTGTAAAAGTAAAGTTACTGCGTAAACTACATTTACATTTTACATAGATTTACTCTATAGCACTGCTACACTGAACAGTAGTAAGTAGAGTAGATTTTCTCCTTTCTCTGTCCTCCCTTGCTTGTGGTCCTAATGCCTGATGAGCGTCCCAGGTCCCATAGCCAAGGCCGGACGACCCCTAAATTGTTGGCAAATTTATTGGTCAATGGCGTCGTTCATTCCTTATCCGTCTCTGAAAGTGACCAGGATCTATGAATAACAGTTTAATTTTGGATTTTAGACGCAAGTCTGAGGTTTTCACTTTATGTAATGCTTTCTGAAATGTCCTGAAAAGAACTGAAGAGTTAGGCTGAAGTCCAGGAAAGGAAATGAATGGCAGAAATGATACATAATCTCCCCCGACATCCTGTTAACACGGCCTCATGCTTAGCCCATGAGCTCTGCCTTGCAGAGCTGGCAGGGTGAACAAGCCCCTGCTTACAAACGTGTTTTTGCAGCCCTGTCCTGGTTTGCTGCGCAGCAAAGCTCTGCGACGTGCCGGGGTCTCTGGGCGTGCTGCCCCAACACGGGCTGGGAGAGCCACCTGCAGCACCCGCGTCCCAGCCTCCGGTGCTGACTTTCTCCGCGCTGGAACGTGGTAGCCCAGACTGGCATGTGTTCAGGTCGGACAGGCTTGTGTTTCTTCTGAGGCATTTAGAGCCAGCCTAGTTCAAAGTCCAGTAAATGCAAAATAAAGATTGTAACTGATGTCAGGAAGTTTTGATCAAGCCCTCCAGGAAGAGGTGGGATAAAGGATACCAAGTACAATTTAATGATTTTTTTTTTCAAATTATTATTTATTTATGAACATATTTATTGACTTCTTAGTTGTTTTAATCATTGTGGAAGCACAGCAACCTGACGGATCCCTATTAACATACATTTAAATACAAAAGGTACGGTGTATTTTTCAGCAGTTTGAGCACCTGCAATTTACATTAGCTTCAGCTGGAATTCTGTGTGCTCAGCAAATTAAACGTAAATGCTCAGTAAACAATGTTATAGCAGCATTGACTTTAAGATGAAACCACAAATGCATGAAAACAGGACAAAGCCTACAGCTATTTGTAGCTATATTCAACCTGTTATGCCTCTCAGCCCTGGAATAAAAGGTTGGAAAAGATCTCAGCTGCTGCAAATCAGCTCAGCTCCACAATTATAACACCTGAGAAGATGGGAACTGGTACTTTGCTTTTGTTAGACACCCAACCCAAAATCGGCATGTAAAAAGAGTATTGATTTTTTTATTACAATGTTAAAATCAAATTCAGCTTAGAGCTGAATTAGTCTGATCTGTTGAGTCCTGTTGACCACCACCTTTCTTGTTTGTTGTGCTGAGACTTCTAAGTGTAATTTTATGCAACCTCATTTTGCTCTGTAGTGTGTCATTCCCCAGAGTTTCCCATTTGTCGTGTCTACCGTCTAATATACATGGATTTCTAGCAAAATCATGGTGCAAATAAGAGCAGGTATGCTTAATAAACAAACTCAACCTAAGTATTTTGATCATAGCTAGTAACCTGATCTACTGCAGGCTCGGTTGGTCCATTAAGAGAGACTCAAAAAACCACTCTGGCTCTGTTTTCAGGTCAGTCCCAAAGTGTATTAACCTGCCTTGAAATGCCTGGGAGCTATGGGAGATGCCCACTGAATATGCTAACAAAGGGAAACTGGAGAGCTTAAGTGCAGCCAGAAAAGAAACAAAGCCAATTTTCTATCTGCTTGGGTAAGATATTACTGACTCAAGAGGTTATACATACCAGAAATGAGATTTTGACTCCTGCTCTTGGAAAATCCCCCAACAGGAAAAGGCTACATCCTTCCTTGGATTTAAAAAGTTTTGTGAGAAAATCCCGTCATTGTGCCTGCCTTCCCCACCTCGTGCAGAGAATACCAGGGAGTCATCAGAAATACTTCAGCGTACTGCCACAGGTCTCTGCCCTTTCGGAGGATTACGGAAGAGTATGATAAGAGGTAGTGACCAGTTTGAAGCACTGTTTCTTGGTTTCCTACACAGACACACTGGCGTCTTTCTCCTTTCCTATGACACTTTACACAACAGTGGACTTTGGGTCAAAGAGGAACTGAAGACGCCCAAAATTGCCCCAGTGTTTACTTCAGAGGAGTAAGAGAGCTGGTGGATGGAGACCATATAGGACGTCTGTGTAAAAAAAAAAAATTAAAAATAAAGTATACAGCATAGAGGAATAAGGTTCGAAACTGCCACCCTGTAAGTTTTCAGAAATTAACAACACAAATGTTACTTAGAAACGGGGACACGAGCAGGTAAAACATTGTCTGGGCTGGGACGGAGCATCTTGGCTAAAGTGGTCAGGCTCCAGATGAAGCCCTTCCCTCTCAGCTGGGACCCAGTATGTGTTTATGCCCTTCACTGAATGAAGGGCAGTCCCTCCTACATTTGGAGCAACCAGTTTGTTTATCCAGTGCCAGGAGCACTTGCTATCACATCTCTTTCAAAGAGAATTTTTCTGACTCATGAAAATCAGGGAAGTCCTCAACTGGAACTTTACTATTTATTATGAGTGCCTCCCTCAGAGCCCCCTGCTCCAGGGCCTGTGGTAGGAGCCCATTTCTCTTTTGCAATCTCTTCTCTAATACTTCTTTCAGTAAACAACAGCTGACCCTCCTAAGTGTGTGGAACTGACTGGCCCCAGGCCCTCTCATCTCTAAAAGACTAAGCTGTGCCGTTGCACAGACAGATGCATGTTCTTTGGCATGTTTTATTGCAGTTTTTTTGGGGAGGTTGGGAGTAAAGATAGTTTGGGGTGGAGAGGAACCTCATGATACTCTGGAATTAGGCAAATCTTGAACTTCTGCAACTGGAAATTCTGCTGTTATTTCCCTCAAATGAAAAAGTCCTGCTGGGATTTTGGAGGAACCAGGAGGGACAGTCAAATGGACAGGCAAAGAGGTTGTGCTTTCACTACAGAAACAAAACAGAAGGAAAATCTGTAAAGTGATATCTGCTTGTGATTCACCTCTGCTACGTGAGAGGCAGTATTTCTGAGACCCTAGGCTCTTTGGCTTGATTTTCTGCTCTAGAGAACTTGATGTGATTATTTACTCGGGACAAGGAGAAGGAGATGTGGCAGAGCGATTGATCTTCCACCAAAGAAAGGAAGAGGGTGACCACACATGCTGCTGGATAAATAAGGCACCGACATGCCATTAGATATCTAACTCGCTTCAGAACTACAAAGATGTGTTTATTATTTACAAGTTTTGCTATTTGCACAATGCTTGCCCAAGGCCTTTGTGGCCAGGTTTGAATTCTTTTGTTCTTCCTCCCACTGAGCAGTGGTTTATTTTGTTACAACTCCTTTCCATACCTCATGTGAGACGGATGTCATTGTTTGCTTGTTTCCCTTCTATTTGAGATTTGGATGGTGATCATAAGGTACCCTTTTACAAATCCTACAGAGTAGTTCCTATCACCTAAATTGGGGACATTCGGATCTGGCAGGGCCTTGGCTGTTCCTCACTGATTTCCATGTGCTTTCAAAAGAAATTCACTGGTATATCGGTCAGCACCGGTGAGTCTGCTGTGGGATGGAGGCCTCAGTCAAAAGTAACTTTCTTCAGCATGGTATTTAAACTTGTGGTCTCAACCATTGATGCTAGAAATTGAAATGTTGTTAGTATCATACATGCTAAATGAGAAGGTATAAATAAGGCACAAGCTGAAGATAAGGTCTATATACAATTGTGCCTATATGTATCTATTTCTAATATATAACTCTAATGTTTTTAATGCATTTTTTAAATGTGCTCCGAGGTGAACCTATTTACTTTATTTTGTAGGCAAGAACTAAGCCCCTTTTTCCCCTCTGCTTTTAGCTTCTGTTTGTTTTCTGTACACTGAATTGTCCCGTATTATTTGGTGCTGGGGACTAGGTGGAAAGGAGTAAGTTCTCAAAATACATCTAGTATATAAAGATGTGGGTGATGCCAAGTCCTCTCATAAGTCTATATGGAAAAACATGCCTGAATATGGGCAGCAAATGTACTCTTAATGTGCCTGGAGATGGGATATGTTTTTAAATAAATGCTTTGTCTGTCAACTTCTGTAAGAAAGGAATTTACATGAGAATGGAGAGAGTATACCCTTGGAGGGATGAAGAGCTGTAGCTCCACAGACATACACACAATACAGGTTAGGCATTTTGGCCTTGACTTTTAGGAGCTATTAGATCAGCCTGAGAAGAAACCTTCTATTTAAAGGCCAGCCAAGTGTCCTACCAGTGACCAAGGACTGCCTGTGTCTGAATTAAAGATGTAGATCTCTTACACTTATGAAAAACTTTGTGTTGATTATTGAGAAATGAAATTTCTGTAGCATAAAAACCTGTCATCTAGGAGTGATGCTGAGTCAAGATCACTCAAGAGAATAAACTGGACCACTTCACAGACAGCTCAGCCAAGACTTTTCAGCTCAATTTGAAGTCAAGATCAGAAACACAAACATAGTGAGTTGGCTCTTTTTTTTTTTTTTTACACAATCCACATGGAGATCACTACAGTACTCTTCTGTAAATCAGAAATGTCCTCATCTGCAATTTAAAGGCAGTAAAGGTTACTGCCTTCTGAAGACAGTATTTTGAGGAGCTATCCAAAGCAAACTGGCAGTGCTCAAGAAACTTAGAAACAGACCACTCCTAGCAGGAGATAGACATGACAAAAAATGTGCAAAGCAACAACTGAGATAGATAGAGATAGGAGGAAATACTTTTTCAGCCAACCTGTAATTAGCGTGTGGAAGTCACATCTACAGAGTCAAGGGCAAGAATATAATTAGATTCCAAAAGAGAGTGGAAACGTATATTGATGTAATTAATTATAACTCTGTATATATTTCCTAAAATTTTGTTGCCGCAATATTAAACCTCATTCTTCCCCCTGGAGGGACTATGTTTCTGCAGAAGGCCAAAGAACACGTGGGCAGGAAACAGCCCTTCGGTAGTCTGCAATGCAGAAATGACGCTCCTGAGGGGGAACAAAGGTGCCGTTATGGCATTGAGCAGGAGGGCCAGTAAGGTGCTGGGTGGTCTGTGTGTGTAAGACTGACACAATAATGACTTAGACTAATATTCAAACATACAGTCACGGATGCCAGATGGACACCAGCTGGGAGACAAGTCTCATTTTTGAAATTGTACATCCCTTGTAAAATATCTTTATCACTATCAGCCTCTGTAAACTTTATTTTTACAGTCTGCTCTGTTGGCTGCATTTAACAGTACACTAAGTATGCCAATTATAGGTACTGAGGTAAATTTAAGTTACAACTGGAAAGTTTTTCAAAGGCAACTGTTATAATTCATTTAGATAAACTAAGAGGCTACTGTAGTGTGTATGCAAAGACCACAGGGAGAAAAAGCTCCAATATTGCACATTCATTTTTCAGTGATATGATGCAAGCCTAGGTAGTGCTCTGGAGTTGACAGTGTTTTATTGGGGGTTATTCTGTCCTTTCTTATCATAGAGGAAACCAGCTAATATTTTCCTTACTACTTAAATACATAGCTTAGTAGCTAACACATTAAGAAAAACAAAGTAATCAGAAATTGGGTGGTGCAATCCCAGAAGTAAAATAAAACCTACACTGGAATACTAATAAGCCATGTGATGGAAATACTAAAAGTTAGAAATTCTTTTGCAAATGGGGAATAACAACTTACTGCAACTTCCCTTCTTGGCAGAAGAGACTTGTGATTGCACTTGCCATGGGAGGTCAGGAACAGTCAGATGATGCCACCTGACCAGGTTACTTGATGCTCATAGCTAATGGGCTCAGCTTCCTGAGGATCTACGTTGCTTGGTTCCAAGGATAGTTTTGACCCAGAGGACCTAATAGAGAAGTATAAAAGGTATTTATGAAAAGAATGAGGCGTGTAGCTGAGGTCATAGACATGAGCACATATGATTCCTTGACCTGCTCACTGAAATTTAGGGGTGCTTCAGGGCATTTACTAGTTGTTTTGTGTGAGTTTTCTGCTTGGCCAAGATAACTTTTTTTTTTTTTGGTTGGAAACAGTTGGAAGATATTAACAGGTGATCTCTGAGTAGTTCTGTTTTCCTCTTTGGATTTTCCGTGTATCATGCAGCAGTTCAAACTCAAAAAAAGATATATCAAAATAAACATCTTTTGTACTAACTTGATATAGTCAAATCTATATTAAACTGTAGGTGAACCAAGTCTAACTGTACTTACTTGTCCATGTTGCAGAACAGTCCCATCTTGTAAAAAGACTGTTAGAAACACAGAAGAGGTATTGTAAAGCGGTGCAGAAACACACTGGTAAAACGACGTGAGGAACCTAATATCTGCTTTCAGTAGTAATATAGCCTTGAACCACATTAGGTAGCAGAAAGCTAGAAAGCTTTGTGTCTCAACAGTAAAATGTGCCTACTAACAGAACACAGACAGATAACTGTTCCAGTCTCATAATGTTTTTGGAATAACTGCTTTCCATCAATGACCACCAAATGAATGCTAGACTGGAGTGGGTTTAACCCCCTACAGATCTGGGCTACAACCTCCTCCTTCCTTTAAGGAACAACAACAACTGGAGTCACACCTTAACATGGACTTTCACAGATCTGATTCTTAGTGTGAAATACTGCAGTATTCTTCTAAAAAAGAAGACTTGATTGTTATTATCTGTTTCTGACTTCTAGCCTTAAAAAGTATTCTTTGAACAAGGATCAAAAAAAAAAAAAAAAGAAAAAAATTGTTCTCACTTCCAAGGGGACTGTTTCCTGAATTTCCCCTTCCATGGAGAATTTTGTATGCATTTTGCATCTCCTCATTTAGGACAAAACATTGCTTTTGACAGAAAATTGAATGTCTAGCAGTTTGATTATTAACATAGATTATTTGAAGTTGCTCATCAGAACACCTGTTTTATCAAAACCAAGCTGGTATGCTTTCTTCAGCAGTGGTCTAAGCCTTTGTGATACTAACTCCTGATTAAGGACAGTTGGAGTGGCCAGTGACTCACTAGCTTGAATCCTCATTTATTCTAAACTCAATCGGAGAGGGATCTGCTGCTGCTTCTCACTCTTTCAGGCTCCAACTGGGCATTTAGTTAATCTGACCTAACAGGAAAAATACTTAGAATGCTGAATGTACCTTTTGTCCATCCCCTTTTTTTCCTTCCTAGTCTTGTACCTCTTCAGAGCCATGTAGACTTGAAGGAAATATAAAATGTTGGAGTCGACAGTCCTTGTTCCATTGACTAAAGTATGAAATTCTATTAGCAGCATGAGCATAAGCATGGGCACTTACAGGTCTAGCAAAATACAGCTAGTGCTTAAATCCTCACCCAAGCAATCAGATGCCTTCCTCTGTACATGCTGCTTTCAGAGAGATATTCATATTTCATGTATCTTGCCTAGCACTTATTAAAGGGATGACAGTGAAGTTCGTTGCTTTCCTGGCTACTCACTCTCAAACTTATAATGCATTAAAAGAAATCTCTTAATTCTGTGTGAAGTGCTAGGCCAGAGCACCTGGGATCCAGGAATTATCAACTTGCTAATGACATCATGGTGAGAACCCCATGCTCGTGCAGAGCCACTAGCCACTCACAAAACCAATAAAACCAGACAGCATCTCTTAAACTTTCTGGCACAACCTTGACGCGGGATGCAAAGTTGCAGCTTATGCTTCCAAGTTGTTTCTTTACAGACCCCAAAACATATGCTATACAGATGTTGCACTCAGTCTGATAAGTTTGCATATGGTATTGATGATCTGTAGATATCAGAAAATTTTTGGATTTATGTAAGTAGATATGTCCAAGTAAAGTCTTTGAATATTAAGGGAGTGTTATTCAGAACTGGTGTAGCTCATGTGACTGGAATATTAGTATTCTGCTTTAAGCTTCAAATATGTAGGATATCACCAAGAAATAACTATTTTATCTGCATCTTTTTAGGTGTCTCATTAAGATGCAGCAATTAAGTCCTATTTTCAGCAACGTTGTTACAACAAACAGCTTTAAAAAATCTGTAATTCCTTCAGATTATGTTTATTAATTACAGTATTATAGCCATTTCTATTGCTTAGGATTGTACTTCATGGAATTTTGGGCAGGGAGGTTGGAGTTTTCAATGGAACACCGTGCATTTTACTTTCAGAAGTATATAAAAAGTTAACTATTCTTATGATCTTCCAGAGGACAGTAACACTTCCATTTGTAAATGTAATGAAGAAAAAGTTTATAGGAAGTTTTTCAGCATGCTTATCAGAGACCTCTCATGTTACACTGTCTTGCAGTCTGAACAGCATGCGAAAATCCAACGTAAGAGTATAAGAATTAGTTCATGTAAGGATTTGATTAACATCTAACACAGAGTTTCCACAAGTTCCACTCTAATGCTCCCTCAATTTTTATTTATCACAAAAAAGTACTAAGAATTACCAAATGTTACATTTGTTTTGAACACATCCCTATTGGTTACATTAAAGAGGAACGAATGTTTTACTCTTACCGAATACTATGGTTTTCCCCCAGTAGATCAAAACAATGGTGAGCAAAACCTGAAGCACAGACTGCGTGCGGAGTACCTTCTTTTAAACTGTACTTGCTGTTTCAACAAGTTTCTTCTGAGACAGGGAACTTCAGCCCTTTTCAAACAAAGTCTTCTGGGGGCAGGAGTGTTACAGAGCTTTAAGGGACTAACATCCTTCTGCTTCTCATCGCCTGCTGCCGGGGTAATTGCTACTTGGATTATTACCCCCATTTTACCAATAGGTACTAGAAGCCTATTAAGCATTTTTAGCCCATGTGCTTTTGAGGAGCTTGACCCAAACAATTCACCCAGGGTCTGCCAGGATGTCTGGAGCAGAATATACTTGACCTGTAACTTCACCAGTTAGTCTTCAGAAGAAGTCTTGAAGTTAATGCAGGGCTAAAATCCCAGCTGTTTCCAGAGTGTGAGGTGCTATAGCTGCAGATCTCCTCTGGAGTTCATCACTCCTTAAGGATACGAAGCAGCTCTGCAATGTGCATCAGCTGCTAATGGTTAGCTGAGACTGCCCAGCGAGGACTGCAGGAATGTGCTGTGCTCCAGCAGCGCTGGAGTCCTGATACTTTTTCCAGTCCCTGACCTGCCTGTCTAGGCTTTCTGCCATATAGCTGCTGCCACTGCACATAAGTTGGCCATGCATGTGTGGGTGAAGCACCCTCCTTCTTTTTAGCAAAGATAAAATACATTAACACTTAAAACATACATCTCAGTACTCCTTAAGGCATTTTCCTTGACTTTGACCCATATAGAGAAATTCCTCAGGCCACTTTCTTTTTACTATAGTGGTTTCACACCTCTGCCCAACAGCAATGAAATTAAAAACAGTTAAAGTAGAAATGTTAAGAGAGGGGTGAATAATTCACAATGGAAGATGGACCTGCCAAAACTGGTCTGTCTCTCTGTTCATGGAAAGTCTGCTGGCTGGTAGTAATTTCCAAACATTTATTTATGACTTTGGTTTGCCTGATACTCTCCTGAGAATTTATTTTTACACTGTAGGAGGTATCACACAGAATTTCCTTCAAGTACTTGAACTGAAAATCTGAGTTGTGTTAGTTAATTGTGGTTGCTCGTATGTAGTTACATGAGATGGCAGGAGTTCAACAGCAGTGAAAGCAGATGAGAACAGGAAAAGATTGCCTTGGGATGAAGTCTTTCTGGGATGGGCTGATGAACTGCATACATGGAATTATTTTAGATTTTCTAAAAACTGTTTGGTCTGTAAGGATCATAGCATCACATAATGGCTTGGGGTGGAAGGGACCTTTAAGGATCATCTAAGAAATGTGGTCTTTACCTACTGTACAATGAGGACAGGACCAGACAATTCCAAAATCTATTGACTACATGCAGAGTGTAAAGGCAGTTTTCTGTAACTATGTTCCCATAAAATAATTATGGGAGGTCTTGTTCTCCCTAATGGATATTTTTGTAGGACACTGTCAGATCATCTGAGTTTAACTACCCTTAAGCTAAAGCTAGGGCTATAATGAGATGTTTTAGGGGCTCTTCCCTGTTGTCTCAGGTGTAGGTGCATCTAACACAAATTCATTTTTACATTTGTGCAAATCCCCATCAAACATGTTTGGGAGTATTTGCTTAGATTCTCTGTTTTTCTTACAAGAGGAACATTTGCCTCATATGTTACTGCCACTGATTTCCTATTTGAGGCCAAATTATTTTTAGTGGGGATAAATCTTTTATGGAAGTAAATTTTTTATTAGTCTAAATACAAAATATTTATGTTCCATTACATATTTACAATCCTATTCATGAAAAAATAATGGTCATCCTAAAGAAGTATTTCCATGGGAATTATTAAAAAAAAAAAAAAAAAAAAAAAAAAAAAGGAATATTCTTTTTTTTAAAAACTGTTTTTCTGGTGCCTTTTCCCTACAATAAATGAAACACTAGCAGGTAAGAATCTACATGAGGCAGTTAGGAAGCAATAGATATGCACTTGCCACTTTTAAGTCCTGCTTTGAAATTCACATTATGTTTGACATGATCATAATTGCTAACTTTAAAGCTTTGGGTAGAGATAACTCTTTCCTAGGCTTCTAAAATTTTCAGCCTTCAGAAAATTTTTTAGAGAAATAATTACTGCTTGCTATTCTATGTTTACTGTTCCAGCGAAACTGGTGCTAAATTCTGTACCAGAGATCTTCAAATATCTACAGCATTTCATTAGATGTTGAGCCAAATTAATTTCTTGAGCAACTCTATTGAAATTCTGGTCAATAAGCCAAGCAGAACACATAAACAAGTGTTTAAGCAGTGGAGGTAATCCTGGGAGTTCAGTGGGACTAGTACCAGGACGCAAGTTAAATATATGTTTACTTGGCTGGATAGGGGCCTTAGTGTATCTCAACGCACAGCATCTATGAGCCTGAAAGCCAGATGAAGTTAATAGAAGGGAAGTCTCTGACTTTGAGAGATTTTGAGCCAGCCCATGAATGACCTAGTATCATTCATAGTGCCTAGTAGATCACAGCAATTGACTCAATAGGATGATGAATAAAATGGTTCCCCAAATCTGCAAATTGCCTATTTTTCTCTAGCTCTCCTTTTTTGTCACAAGATTGTGCTCATTGCCTGTGACTACTCCAAGATCACCCCATTCAGCCTGAAGAATTGACCTAGGTGAGAAATTGAGGTTGGTAGCCTCAAGTTAGTTCTCCATGCAGTACATGAGATGATTTTATGGACTGCAGGAATTTTCTAGCTGTGACATTTTTCTCTTCTGGGTAAGAGACATGTATGTGTAGGGTAAATCTTTTCCTTCTCATTGACCTTTTCCAATAAGCCAGTTATGCAAAGGAACATTTCTCTGACTAGAATTTGTAATGATATTTTTCATAATGCACCAAGAAATCCTTTGTTTAGCAGTTGGTTCCTGTGTTAAATTAGAACTGCAAAGCAGAAAAAAAAAGAAAACAAGAAAAAAAAAAGAGGGAAATTTGCTTAGGGGGCTGGAGGGGAGAGAAAAGAGAAGTTAGGCTGAGTATGTTCTGTGGAAAGTTTCCCAAATAATTTTTGCATCAGATTTCCTAAGCATTTCTTTTAATCTAATGTCAGGTCACAAGTTCTCTTTCTCCTTTGTGTGCCATTGAGACACACTATCCCAGCATAATTTGTATGTGTTGTTAGGGGAAGAGGTGAATACACACATAAGCGTGTTCAGAGCTTCCAGACAACGTGTGCTCAGAGCATTTGTTGACTCTTCACTGGCACTTGGAGTGCTTGAGTTCCTGTGAATTCACCTAATCAGGGCAGGCCTGGAACCATATACATCTCATTCACCTCAGAGATTTGCAATGAACTTAACTTAAAATCGTTTCTCTCTAACTTCAGAAAAATGACTCCAAGATGCTTTTGTTGTGACTCTCCTTCAAGTGCAGGAAGTTGAGTCATGGCTGTTTGGAACTGCAGGACCGCAGGTCGTGTCCTTGTGTTCTCAGTTGTATACATATGATTCTGATTTTTTTTTGTGGTGTCAGAATGAGAGCAAAGAAGAGGTCAGTTCCTTTGTGACAGGGCTGTTGTTTCCAAGTGAGATACATACATATAGCCTTTATATCAAATTTAAGTCATGAAATGCTCATCATCATTTTGGTTTCCTAGAATAACGTGCTGTCCTTCTGTCTGTGCTTTCTCTTGGGGCACAACGATGCACTTACATCCTCATGTAAGAGGTAAATTTGCTTTCATAAAGGAATAACATGGGCTAGAGCCCTTTTTGCAGCCACCGCATTATAAACTTTGCACCCAGTGTATTTGGTAAAGACTATTAGAAGTGGAAATACTCATAAAGAACTTGTAGACATTAGCTTTATGTCCTGACATTAGCAAACTGCCCAGTAAATTAACCAGCGTGTGTCATCAGTAGGCAAGCCCTGAAGACAGGGAGCAAGCTCTGAATTGCTGCAAAAGAGAAAGTCAGGGACCCCATGGTACTAAAAGCCTGTTGAAACAATTATTATTTCTACCTCCTTCAGTTAGTAAAATCCTAATGTGAGTGCTTCTATAGAGCGATAAATAGCAAAAAGAGTTCAAGCTCAAATTCTGGATCCAAACATGTTTGGATTATGATTTTTTGGGTCTCCTTAAATGAGAAGTTGGGTCAACACTGCTGTTACCAAGAAATGTTTAACTTACAGTAGAATTTAAAGGTACCATTCCTCATTGTGGGGATGGCAAATCATGTCCTCCAGTGCAGGAAGAGATGTGCATAATAAGTAATAAAGTGTCCTGCGATCATCTCCAAGTCTTGCAGTGCCCATTGCTAATGACAGTCCTTTTCCAGGTTACCGGCCGTCACACGCAGCACAGAAGGGGACAGGGCACTCACTCTGTCCCCATCCACCAGTGATCAGCCTGGCTGCCTGCTGGCACTTTTCAAATGTTAAAATACTTGCTGCTGCTACTACATCAGATGCCGTACAGCTTGTTTTCACTTTTTAATCTTAAGCTACCGCAGCATCCTCAGGTAAACCTGAGTAGAGAGAAAGGAAAGGAGGGGAAAGGGAGGTGGCGAGAGCTCCCATTGCCCAAGGAGAGATCAGAATCACTGAAAGCCTTCCTGTTTCTTTAAGCAGAGGAACTCTGCTAACTCTTCTTTCCTCCCCTTTGCCAAGAGCTTACACCTCACCTCCTCAGACCCTCAGCATCCAGCTCCCTTTCAGCCCTGGGCTCCCTATGCCTTCTTGCCGTTGGCGGTGAGGAGTCTGCCCTACTGCTGAGTGCATGTTCCCAAGGGATAGCGTGTAAGAGTAAACAGCATCGAGCTCTTACGTGAAATGTTTTACCCTCTTAGAGTCGGAAAGAAAAGCAGGTTTTACTGTCTCTATTTTATAGATAGAAAGCTTAGGTTCAAAAAACGTCAGCTTGACTTGCCAAAGGTCATCCAGCAAACAGGAACAGAGAGTTTGTTAGGGTCTTACTGACCACAGCCGAGGTGTCTTAGGGTCCTAGTTCACTTTCAAACAGACTGCCTTTACAGCAAGAAGGCAATGCATGCAGCATATAGCTAAAGTTCTGAGTGAACAGTTATTTGTTCAACATCATGATTTTACTTCAGTTAAATTTCAAACAATGTGGTGCTGCATGCGGGGATGCTGATCAAGGGTTGTATAAATTGCAGTGCTATTCCACCTACCTTAACATACAAACTGCCAGCCCTTAACGTGCAAACTGCTATGTAGAGGCAAGAGGATTGCAGTGTGCACATGCACAAGACCCAGCTGACAACTGAGTGCGAAGACAGCAGATGGTGACAAGGCAGTAGCAGCAAAGAGATAAACCGTCAAATTTAAAGCTAAGCCCAAAGGCAACTCTACCAAGCCTTTTTTATCAGTGGTGCTCAGTTCCCTAAGTTCTAATACACAGTTATAAAGAGAGGGCAAAAAAGAAAATGCAGGCTCCTTGGTACCCTGTGGGGTCCTCTGTGCTCTTCAGAGTTTGCTCTGGCTCCTCTCAGGCAGCAGCTCTGAACCAGCCAGCAGCCGGTGCGCCCGTGCCACGGTGCACCGGGACCACAGGCTCGGGGGAGAGGAAGGGTTTTGCTGTGCTTCCTCCTCCTCAGCCTCTCCTCAGGCCAGAAGCTGGGCAGACCCAGTGCTTTACAAGGGAGGTGAACATGCGCTGAATAGGTGTAAAACAAGGCTCTTAACGCCATTGCCCAGAACAGTGGGCAGGCAGCTGCTCCGTTAGTGGTTTACTGCAGCTATGAAATGCCAGATGGAAAATCAGGGTGCTCCAAATAGGCTCATGATAATCAAATAAACAAAGATAAAAGAAATAAGGGAATGTGTATAAATCCAGCTATCTTCATCCGTTTCCCATCTAACCATTTAATCACAAAGCCAAATAGTTGATTTGTATGGCTTCCTTACAAGGGGAGGCAGTCACAGACAAATTGTCTTTAGCTTCATTACCAAGTATTCTAGAAAGGGCAGGAAGCAAAGTCCTAATCTAATTGTGTTATAGCCTGATGCCAATAATTATGTATCCAATATGATAGCTAAATTACTGGGATTTATCTGTCTTATCCAAAAAGATTAGATTAGCTTGTGTTTTTAGCTAAGCAACATTGCTTTTAGTTTTCATAGTCTTGTTTGATCCTTTCAGTAATTTTGCAAAGTCTTAAGACGCTTTGGTTAGCCAAACTAGTTCTGGTTACAGTGGTGTTTTGAGGAGCAGATTTCCTTCTTGTTCTGGTCCTGTTACCTGCTCAGGGGTAACAGAGCTTGCTCACGGGAACTCCTGGGTAAAAAGCCAATATAGCCAACCCTAACTTCCCTCTCCCAAACAGTACACGTGCAGGATTTCATAGCTTTTTCTATTCCTTTCTTCTTTACAAGGCCTGACAGTGAGATTGAGTTTGAACAGCACATGACCCCAGTTGCACCCATATTGCCTGTAGGGGCTGAGTTTGATCTCAGACCAAAAGTTTTCCCAATCTGTGCCTGAAGGATCAGTTTTACCTCACTCCAGCACTGAGCCAGGCTGGAAGGCAACATACAGGTTATGGAAACACGAAGGAGCTAACATAGCAGCAGAAGCATTCCCACTGAGATTATAATATGTTTCTTTCAAGGTCTTGACACGGGACTCAGATCATGAGTCAGCCCATTTTTCCCCCTGATCTCCTTCCCCAAAGTGATGGGTCTAGCTTAAAAGATGTGAATACATATATATGTATACACATATGTATAGACTCATATATATAAACATATATATATATATATATAAAAATTTTTAAGTAATACAATTGGTGTTTTCTTTATCTACTACTTTTAGAACTATCAAGCTTTTCCTTGTGTTTTCTTGACTAAAATAGGTCTGTTCATCTTTGGAAAAAACAAATGAGCATAACTACCTGAATCCAAGAAGTGGAGAAAGCTACTAATTTGAGCAAAATTCACATACTACAATAAAACCAATACTACATATAGGTTTATGTGCTTTGCTGGACTGGTGCTCAACCTGGTATGTAAGCAATAAATCTGATGCCTTCAAGCAATAGGAAGAACACGGGGGCCAATACTACAGAGTAGAGATGTTGTTAAAAGAATTTTTTTGTACCACGAACTGGGGTTAAAACAAATTCCAAGGAAGAAATGCTGGCCATGGAGAAGTCAGTGAGGAGTCTGCCATCACCTCTTCAGCCAGGATTTCACTTTGCTGTTAGACGTAGTCAGCTTGTTATATCTTATTATCACTTTTCTTATCTTTCTCAGTTTAAAAAGTCAACTTTTGCACTGCTAGTTCATTCATCCAAGGTAAGAATAAAAGGTTTTCAGTAAAGGGAAGTCAAAGTATTAGTACCATTTTAAATCATTATACAAAAACAACAAAAAGCATATTAAAACGTAGTTAAAATTAAAACTAAAAAGCTCTAAAGTTTTTAGCCTCCTGAAGCTCCCTCATTAGAAAGAGTTGGACAAGAACTACGCTATCCAACTTGCTTACCATTTCAGTTATATCAGTTAATTTTCATAGCTCAAATCCTTTTGTAACACATTTTTTCCTCTATTGACTCAACTTCTTTAGAGTTTTTAGTAGTCATTATTTTCCAGAAACACTGCAGCAATTTTAATCCTCCAGACATGTAAGACTTCACATAAAATAATAGAAATGTCCTAGAGAAAGAAAACAAGTCACTTTTACATAAAAGCAGCCCTGACTAGATTAAATCTCTGGCACAAGAAGCTAAGTATATAACTATTCAAGTCAACATCCATTTAGGCTATATATTAAGCCTTTTTATCACTTGCTGTAATATGAGAAAGAATAATCTATTATACTTTGATTGCTACAGCCCTGTTCTCTGGGAAGTAGTTTAAGCCCTCTTTTCTCCCTGCACCCCTCCTGACATGCTATTTTAAATCCTGTGATAGCGTCATTTCCTCAATGGTAGGTTTCTTGTACAAAATTCAATAAACAATTTTTGGAATGTAATTTTAAAATCATTCTCATGCATATGGTTCACAGCAGATTTATGAGTAGTGCACATGTATGGAATATTCAAAAATATTTATCCTGAGATTCACCAGGAACTTCTTTTTGACTCTTTGCTTAATGTGCAATGAAGACCCTTCATGCTCTATTTAATTCTTTATAACTGGACTTCTATATTTTATACAGTCCTGAAGTTTCAAAGATATAATTCCAGGGGAAAAATGTAATTTACTTCCACATATCACAATCAAGACACTCATGTTGACTGGTGGTGTTACTCCAACTTCGGAAAGACTGTATCTTTATCTAACATACAGACCTATGGATCTTTCTGGAATCATTCAGCCTCTGAAGAAATGCACAGAAGTAAGTGTTTGTCTGAAATTCCAGACTTAGAAAAGTTCACACTTGATGCGTTGCCCCAGTAATGAAGTTGAGGACAAGAATGTGCATAAACATTCAGAGCAGCAAGCTCCAAAAGGTCAAAAGGGAAAGAAGTTCCTTTGACTTTATTGGAGACAATAGCCATTTGCACTGTTTTGGGGAGAAAAAATATGCAAAAAAGAGCACATGACCTCCGGCATGTTTTGTCAGTGTTTAAGCCTGCCACAATCCACACTGGGAACTGGGGCAATTTTTATGGAGCAGCACTGTTGGGCATTCCTAGGATTTTACTGAACTAACCAATGTCTTCACTCACTACATTTACTTCAGTTTAAAGTTATAGATGAGTCCCGAGTTTCTGCCTTTACATTGCCATGACCGTCCAAGCACAACGATTCCTCAGTGCTCAAAGTACACACAGATGGAAGTGTTGTCACAGGAAATGCCAAGACAGCTCAACATTTTTTCTCTCTGAAGTTAGCTAATAAAAGATACAAACATACACCTTCCAAAGAGCCCAATACACATGTAGTGAGCTCAAACCATATCACTCACATTCCCAGAGCTTGCGTATCATCTGTTCTGAATCAGAAGGCAGCCCTCTTAACTTTTGTTGCCAGCTGGAGAAAATGAAGTGTTTCTTACGGATAGACTGTTCTCCTTTGTTTAAGGGCATATAATCTACTTCCCTTAAAACACTGTCAGGTTCTCTATGTGATATGGATTTTCGCTTTGGGGATCACAGATCTAAGCATGAAAACCCAAAGAACAAACTTTGAAAGAACACAAAACTTACCCTTTCTGAAGAAGGAACTAAATGGCCCTGAGAGGCTCTAACCTTTTCCTGTGATGGCTGTTTCCAAGCCACAAATCATGTTAACAGCCAGCGTGGGATATGTAAGACTAAATCCCCTGGCACAAATCAGGGAATGTGAGGAGTTGCAGGAGAAGACCATGCCCTAGTGGTCCCCCTTCCCCTGCACCCTCCTGACCTGGGTCAGTTTCATTTGCTTCAGACACTTGATCGAAGCAAGGAGGTATCTCGGTTCAGCTTTCCTCTGGAGCCAACAGAGAGAAATAGGGAGCTCCCCAAGGTAAATCAAAATTTTGTGGCTTCTCAGTCTCTTCCTTGTTTGTATGAGGGTATGGCATTAGATTTATCAAGGCATTACAGGGTACGATAACCTTTACAGGTGCTACTAGATGTGGTGCATACGCTCCCCATCACAGAGCGTGAATGCTCTACCTCTAAAAGCTTTTGATTTGCACTTCCTTTCTGACAGACTGTAAATGAAAATCTTTTCAAGGAGTGCTGCCTCGGAAGGTATATTTATGCGGCTGATTTTGCCTATTTAATTGTAATATTTTGCCCACATCCCTCTTGAATCACATCTTCTTTATTACAGACTGTCTCTACTATTTGCAAGATGACAAAAGCCAGACTGCAAGTCAATGACGAGAGAGCACTGCATATTTTGCTCTCATCATGGCTTATTCCATAATGTGAAGGTGGAGCAGGTGATGTGTCTATTTTAAGGTAAAGGGAGTCCAGTGCTAGCTCCTGCCCTGCTCCATTACAGATTCCCCATAAGGAAACAAGGCTCAGAGGAGAAGAGACACCGGAGAATTAATCACACAGCTCCTTCTTGATGAGAATACAAAACTCTACTATTAGCTGACTTCAGGTAGAAAGCCCTGGGATTTGCAGCAGAAGAGGCTGGGGGTGAAGGGAATAGCTCAGGGATAGAGACCCTTGAGTTAAAGAGGAAGAAAATGGTACTATTTGAAAGCCTCAGCAGGGGCAAGGCAAAAGCCTCTGCAGCAAACACTGAGCCAGTTACTGGTATCTCAAGCAACATTTTAATAAGCTCAAATCTCAGGAAAGGGAATTTGGTAAGAAATAGTTTGAGGTTCATTTCAGTTCTGGGATAACCTAATGGAAAATTTAATGGGAGATCTCCATGGGAACCTTCTTTCCAAAACCATCTGCTTTCCACAGAGCAGTATGGCCCTCCACAAGCTCCTGCCACAGGGACGCCTCTTAAGGAACCTCTTTCCTGGTGAGCAGGAAGGTGCTGGCTCAGATCAGATAAGAGGAAGATGTATCCGGCATGGTGAATACTATGGCAGAAGAATGACAGAGTTGAGTCGTTTGGTGAGGAAAGGCTACAGGTGTCTTTTCATGAGAAGATTTTGAGCCACAGTTTCGTACCCTGTGACTGTACACAGGCTGAAGTGGTTGCAACACATAACAGATCAGTGAGACCAGCTGGGCCACCACAGAGGATCATAGACCAGCAGAGAGGTCTTGGCCACTAAAGGCTTGCTGGTTGGGAGGGGAACATGAGGAGGAAGAAAACTGTGGAGGTGGAAGACCGAAAAGAGCTGGCAGGTGTAGCTGCTGGGGACCAGGGAACAGTGTCCTTATGGGACTTTCTGAGCTACTGCGTAGACAACTATTGTGTTAGAAGCAATCTCCTGACCACTGGATGAAGCTGAGCTCAGCCATATTGCCCCAAGTGATTCCTGAATGCACACCTGAATGCTCATTTTCTGCAGGGCTCTTCTAATAGCTGAAACAAACCCTGGAGTGTTTAGTCACACTGAGTGCTTGGGATCACATGAACCCATCACAGCCTACCTTTGTGAAAACCCACGTGACAGATTCCTATCTGTGACGGTTGAGGCTGTTGTGTTGAAAAACTTTCTAAATCCCAACCCTCCTAACTACCTCCTGCTCCCTATATCTTGCAGATATAGGTTATAACCTATAACACATCTTGAGGTTTGTAAATTAGCAAATTTACCTAAACAGAAAGTTCAAAACAGACTTTCTACATGGTCTTAAAACTTGGTTTGGGGGGTTGTTTTAGCCTGCAGAACAATCTATTATCAGCTGCCCTTATCACCTTACACTACCTCCTCCTCAATTCTGTGTTGACCCAACTTCTCATTTAAGGAGACCCAAAAAATCATAATCCAAACATGTTTGGATCCAGAATTTGAGCTTGAACTCTTTTTGCTATTTATCGGTCTATAGAAGCACTCACATTAGGATTTTACTAACTGAAGGAGGTAGAAATAATAATTGTTTCAACAGGCTTTTAGTACCATGGGATCCCTGACTTTCTCTTGCAGGAATTCAGAGCTTGCTCCCTGTCTTCAGGGCTTGCCTACTGATGACACACACTGGTTAATTTACTGGGCAGTTTGCTAATGTCAGGACATAAAGCTAATGTCTACAAGTTCTTTATGAGTATTTCCACTTCTAATAGTCTTTACCAAATACACTGGGTGCAAAGTTTATAATGCGGTGGCTGCAAACACGATGCTCTGACACAGCTATTACTTCAACATCCGTACGTTTTGCCATAGATGTTTACCAATAGCTCCGAGAACCCAAGGAGTAGCAATTAAAACAATCCATCCTTGTAATTTAACGCTTCCTGCGTGAGGAAGTGGAGGAGCGTTATTGTCTCCGGATTTAAGCCTGCTGAAGACTTTCAGATTGTGAATTCAGGAACCTGAGGGAGGGCAGAAAATTTGAGTAAGCGCATTACCACTTCCTCTGGAGGAGTCGCTTGCTGTTCCAGTGGTATTGTAACGACTAAATATCACAGTGATCTCTCCGGCCCAGCTCAGCACTGCTCCGCAAACTCATCTTTTTACAGTCACTGACTCAGCTTTATGAGTAGCTGGTGTACCTTTTTTGAGTTCAGTGGGAAACTCAACTATATATTTAGGGTATCTTATAAATAACTCCCTGCCCTTTACACAGCTGACACAAAAGGAGGTTTTAATTTCTCATTTTGGTAATGATTTACAGCTGTTGTTCCATTGGGCTTATGAAACATTATATATATGCTTCAACGAATGTTTCATATGTATATATTTATACATGAACAGTGAAAAATTACTTCTGAGAGTCACTTGCAAAACCACCATATTTTATGCAAAAAGCATGTCTTGCAGATATACTAAACAGTCCTTGCTGTTATCGTAATTAAGCAGAGCAATTCTTATTCTTTCCTCTCTCTTTCCACACATATATATCTCAGTAATGAGGACAGAGCTATGATTCTGGATGTCAGTTTTTGGACAGAAGAGCTATCTTTCAGTGGCTGATTTAGGGCCTATGAAAGTCTGTTGATTCTGGAAAAAGTTTTGCTATATTTCCTATTAGAAAAAATAGTAAGATTATACAAGGTTAGGAATTTTTTTCCTAATTTAAATTCAGATTTTCTAATCCTGGAAATATGCTTGTCCAGTTCTTAGGGTTTTGGGTTTTGGTTTGGTTTTTTTTTTTTTTGCTATGTTATAATCAAACAAACCAGGATTTTTCTTTGTCTCAGCATATCAATTGGAAAATGAAAGGTGGATGGAAAGGCAAGAAACCAAGTGAAATTCTCCCCTGCTGGAACTCGGGCTGTGACCTCAGATCTGCTGCATGAACTGAGGCAAGTCACTTGGCCTGTGCCTCAGCTTCCCATTTTGTAAACTGGGGCTATAACTGCTTTTCAGTGAGATGCTTTGAGATTCACATCTGAAAAGCACTAAGCGTGATTAATATCCAAGTACGTGATGTCTGCCATGCAAAAATACCATGTTGTTTAATCACTGGTGCCTTATGGATATTCTTTGACATAGAGACAGCAGCTGGGTCTCTTCAAAACAATCCCAAAAAGTCTAATCACTAATGATTTCCTTGCTATTCACAAGAGGTGTTTTAAGCAAGTAATTACACAGGGACTAGGAATTTGAACAGTGATGTGATAAAAATTCATCTGCATGATTGCAAACACGTCAAACTTATTTTTCAAATATTTATTTTTAATGAAAATTAAATTAAAAATTCTTAAAGCCTGGTATTTAAGATCATGATATTTTTTAAATGTCTAGTGGGAGTTAAAGGAAGTCTAGGAGTGTGGAATGCTTAATACTAAAAAGGGGGAAAATTGGCTTGTCCTTTTCATGCTTGCTCTCACCCTCCCACTTAACAGGGATAGAAGAGGTCATGGAGGATCTTGCAACGATCAGTCACTTTCTGCATTAAGGACACTCCTGTGCCTCCCTGCCAATCACCCATTACTGGCTCCCACAAGTGCTAATAGTAATTAAATGGAGCAGCCAGTGTGAGTAATAACATTAAGGAACAAAGAAAAATCACTTCAGTGGGTGTAGGCTGGTTAGTTCTCTTTTGATTAAGAACTTCTCCTTGGCTGTGTACACTTCTTTTCTCTTGAAAGGACTAGCTCTCTCTTTTGACCCCAGTGACATTTTCAGTCCTACCCTTCTTGCTCACTCATTTTCTGTTTTTAGTATCCCCACCTATTTGTGTGGGTCAAACAGGAAGGAAGATACTACAGCGAGCTGTGTGAAATTATAGACTTCCTAATGCCTTTGATATAATTTATAGTTCATGAAGAACCTGATGTGCATTGCCATCAGACTGGATGATTGTTGTAGGTCCCTTCCAACGGAACTGCTCTTTTCTTTTCTTTTCTTTTCTTTTCTTTTCTTTTCTTTTCTTTTCTTTTCTTTTCTTTTCTTTTCTTTTCTTTTCTTTTCTTTTCTTTTCTTTTCTTTTCTTTTCTTTTCTTTTCTTTTCTTTTCTTTTCTTTTCTTTTCTTTTCTTTTCTTTTCTTTTCTTTTCTTTTCTTTTCTTTTCTTTTCTATTGCAGCTGAATGGGAAAGCTCGCCTTGGTAATGCAATAATCCTGTTCAGGAAGGGATTTAAGCATAGGTATGTATATTTTAAAGCATATGTACATCCTTGTGGATGGCAGTGAGTACCTGTAATTCCTCCTTGGCCTTCAGTGGAGTTTTCTGCACATGCTTAAGCGTCTTTTAGTGATACTGATACTCCTTGTGATAAGATTAGAATATGTGATTGATGGGGGTTTTTTGGTGGTGGGTTTCTTTTTTTTATTTCCAGCTGTTCCAGTTTTTCTTCTAAAACATTAGCATTCCTTACATTTTTTTGTCTTCCACTTCATACTCTTCCCCCAGTGCCCGTGCCATCTGTCTGAGCGAGGAACACCTCTTTCAACCTGACTTCCGTTTCAACTCAGCAGGCACCGCAATCTTTTTCTTGGCTCCTGGTATCTCATCTAATCAAACACCACGCTTTTATGCTGGCTCCCTGCATCTGCACTAGGTATTTTGTTAGACTATCAGGCAGAACTAAAAGCTTCCAGCTTGCCTACCTTCTTGTCTGCCAAATTGGAGAGAGGGGAGGGTAGAAGGGGGGAGAGAGAGAGAGAGTGAGAGCCCTTTAGTGTGAGTCATCTCTAACTTCAGTCCTT